>NC_133407.1:181115378-181418409 GCF_049350105.2 Macaca mulatta | reverse complement strand
GCGAAGGCCAGCATGTTGGGATGGGAAAGCAGGTGGGGAGAACCCATTGATTCCCTCTGCCTCTGAACCTCTTCCTGTTCCTCATTTCTACTTCTTATCCCAACTCCTCCATCTCCCAGGTCCTTTTATGTCGTTGTTTAGTTCATTTATATAATTAACTGGTTTCCTCTTTCCTCAGGCCTTGCCTGCTAGGAAATCGCAAGGAGAGCTAGCCAGTGAATGAATGAATACATACAGCACAATATAATGAATGCCAAATCAGGGTTGTTTTAGGGGCACAAGGAAATAAACAATGGAAATGTGAGGTCTGGGAGGTGATACTTGAGCTGTGTCTTTGAGGAAGAGGTGCAGGCCAGGTGAAGTAGTGGGAAGGGCTCTCTAGGCAGACTTACTAGTTTTTGTATAGTCCCAAAGTTGGGACAATAACCTGACACAGCTGGAGGCCTGCTCCTCATTGGAGATAGCCATAGTGAATGCAGAGTGCTTTCCGGCAGTACTGGGAGATGAAGCCAGAGAGTATGGAATGTGCTACATTATGAAGCATTTGCGTGCTCAGTTAAGGAGTTTGACTGTCAGCCTGAAAGTTACAGGAAATTGCGAAAAAGCTTTAAGTTAGGGAAATGTCTAATTGTGTATTTTAGAAGTAGCATTCTGGATGTAATCACCACTCGCATAGCCAATTTCTATGCCTGGAGAAGGAGACCCTGAGTTTGCACCAATATCATACACTGCTTACCTCAAGAGATTTCAAATACCTCCATCACCCTGTTATCGTCCCTGATGGAAGAGTTAAGTCTTTCACCTACTGCTTGATCTCAGAAGTCCTGCTCGGTTGGGTGCAAGGCAGCCTTTGCAAATTGGCCCTTAAGGAGGGATTGTTGTGGCAACCACTCTAGCCTGCACACTAGGTGCAGGTTTCACATGGACGTTCAGGTCCCACTTTCTCTCAGCACTCTTCCTACCCACATTATCATGCTTCTGTAGGTTCTGGGCCATTGCATTACCATAATCATTTTTTAGGTGGTGTTTTCTCTGCTGTCACTCCTGAGGTCTGGGGGGAGTTCAGGTGAGCTGCTCTGCAGAGGGTAAATTAACTGAGGCAAGTGGGAAGGTGAACTGTGCAGCAGAAGCAGTAAGTGGGATCAGATGAACCACATCTAACAGACGTGTAAGTGTCCTTAGCCAAGATAGACCTGCAGGCAGCTTAGAACAGTGATGCTCAAACTTTTTGCTCATGTACCACTTAAATCCTGCAGCAGAACTATGTACCTAATCATGCATTTTGCAGTTGGCACTTGTAATTATTCATTTTATGTTTAAATAGTGTTACCAGAAATTACGTTACTCTTTTAAATGTGTACCATGGAATCCAGATACTCTAGCAGTTTGATATACTCTACCACCTATTTAGCCAACTGACCTGTGAAAATGTGCTCTAACACAGCATCATCAAATAGTAATGGGCTTGGCAATGATAAAAGCAAAAAATGATTGAGGGAGTGGCAGCCATTCTTCCATGGACTTGCATCTCATGTCAAATTTTGCCACCATGCAGATACTGATGAACAAACATTAAGTAACAAAGTTGCTTCAACTCAGTTCTTGCAACTTTTTCTGTAAATTCAGTGACACACCAGCCCTCTGTTCTTCTATGTGCTTCAGCTACTCTTTGTCTGAAAGAGTCTCTTAAGGCCAAGAATAACACTCTATGGAAAGATTCTGTCATATGAATAATTAGCACCAGCCATCCAATATTCCTGTTAAGCCACTAGCTGGAGTCAGGACTTAGGGAATCAAGCCTAGCACATAGTCTGTTAAAACAAATATACACAAGTGTCTAAAGTATGCTTAGCCAAGCCACATATCTGAATTCCCTTAATTATGTCAAAGAGCCAATTTTCAATATTCATCATGCTGATCTACAGGCCAGTATTTCTGTTAATTAAAACCCATTTCTGACATTCACCATATTCATTTAGAAAGCCTCCGTTCTGGTGGAGACGTGGATAATAGAAGACTTTTGTTAGCTGCATTTGGATTAGAAAGTTCCCTTTTAAGTCCCCATCTGATCACCCCTGGACAGCATAGTTTTGATTAAGGCAACGGACTTCTCCTATAGTGAACATTTAAACTAATTGGAACAAACAAAAAAAAAATTACGATATGTGTTGAAATATTTTAAGATGATGTATAGACATTGCAAAAATTCATTAAAAATATACATGAACACATTTTCTTATCAGTCAGAAGTTTGAGATTGCTTTGTTAGCTTCTTGTACTTATATTTCTATTCTACTTTTCCTTTCTAATTTTATCCTATTTTGTCTTATTCTCCAAAATCCTATCTTAAGTACCCTATCTCATCTTTCTGTAACAAAAATATTTACTGAAGCTTAAATTACTTTGTAATTTTCTGTGACTATAAGGCTTTAAATGTAGAAAAAAGTATACACAAAATCAAAACACAGACAATTTGAAACAATCATTAACTTAAAAGGAAAATGTCCTTGATGGGACACCTCTCATGGAGTTGGTAGTGGCTTATTTTTCCCTCTGGTTGGTTCATATGTCCATGGATGAACATGACCCATTTCTAGAGTGAATTAGGGTTCAGCTACAGCTGACTCCTATTTTTTATTTTCATGGATGTAAGTATGCATTAGCTTTGTTTCTATAAAAATAAATGTTAACAGAAAGGATTTCATTATGGCTGGTTTAGAGCAATGGAAACTGCACAGAGCTGAGAGTCATGGCCCCAACTTCCGTTTCAGACATAAAAATGACATGTCCTTGAGCACTTGCTAGGTCCTGGATTCCTCCTTTATAAAAATACAGGATGGCCTAGAGGAGTTTTATGCTCTTTATAGCTCCATCATTCTATAATAATATGAAAAAAGGTAGATTAGAACCACTTGGCCTTATTAGGTAGATAGTATATTTATATATACATATAAATAAAGGAAACTGATATAAATATGAGGTGATTTTAAGGTGATTGTAACCAAACTGGCTAGCAAATAACATTAATTAAGTAGGGACTAAATCAAGATTGCATATCGTTAAATGTTAAGTATTATGATACAGACAAGGTAACAGTTACATTAAAGGTTCAAAGATGAGTCCGTTAATTGGGGCTAAACTCTGTAGAAGAGACTTCATGGAGAAAGTGAGATCTGGAGAGGATCTTACAGTTAAACATGAAGGAAAGCAGACGACAGAAGCCTGGTTTAGAGGGAGCAAGGTAACTGTGTGGATACTTACTGCTGAGGGGTTGAGGGGCTGAGGTAATAGGCATGGTCCTCAATAATCTGAGGGCCCTGGGATGCAATTAGACACAATTTATAACAGGTTCTAGTTATTCATGGCAGCCATGAGGTCACCTTGAACACTGAATTAGCAAATACTGAATTTTTGATCCTAGGGGAAATTCGGGGTTAGGTTCCTGTGGACCTCTGTTCACATTTTCTACAACCAAGCAATACATAACCTTGTTTGATATGTGTTTCTGCTTAAAGACACCTTATATATGTTGTTGACTCATTAACATTGAACTCACTACCAACACATTGTAGCTTATGCTTGGACAGGGCTTATCTAATACATGCGTTTTCTCCCTGAGAAATATTCCAGGTTTCTTGCACTTAGGAACACGATGTAGCACTCCAGCACTACGATTAGGGGTCATTTTAAACAGCAAAATTATGAATGAATGGCACAAAAATGTGTGACAATATGGCACTAAATAGACCATGGAAGGGATGCTTGTTTTTTTTTTTAATTTTTTAATTTTTTTATTATTATACTTTAAGTTCTAGGGTACATGTGCATAACGTGCAGGTTTGTTACATATGTATACTTGTGCCATGTTGGTGTGCTGCATGCATCAACTCGTCATTTACATCAGGTATAACTCCCAATGCAATCCCTCCCCCCTCCCCCCTCCCCCCTCCCCGTGATAGGCCCCAGTGTGTGATGTTCCCCTTCCCGAGTCCAAGTGATCTCATTGTTCAGTTCCCACCTATGAGTGAGAACATGTGGTGTTTGGTTTTCTGTTCTTGCGATAGTTTGCTGAGAATGATGGTTTCCAGCTGCATCCATGTCCCTACAAAGGACACAAACTCATCTTTTTTTCATGGCTGCATAGTATTCCATGGTGTATATGTGCCACATTTTCTTAATCCAGTCTGTCACTGATGGACATTTGGGTTGATTCCAAGTCTTTGCTATTGTGAATAGTGCCGCAATAAACATACATGTACATGTGTCTTTATAGCAGCATGATTTATAATCCTTTGGGTATATACCCAGTAATGGGATGGCTGGGTCATATGGTACATCTAGTTCTAGATCCTTGAGGAATCGCCATACTGTTTTCCATAATGGTTGAACTAGTTTACAATCCCACCAACAGTGTAAAAGTGTTCCTATTTCTCCACATCCTCTCCAGCACCTGTTGTTTCCTGACTTTTTAATGATCGCCATTCTAACTGGTGTGAGATGGTATCTCATTGTGGTTTTGATTTGCGTTTCTCTGATGGCCAGTGATGATGAGCATTTTTTCATGTGTCTGTTGGCTGTATGAATGTCCTCTTTTGAGAAATGTCTGTTCATATCCTTTGCCCACTTTTTGATGGGGTTGTTTGTTTTTTTCTTGTAAATTTGTTTGAGTTCTTTGTAGGTTCTGGATATTAGCCCTTTGTCAGATGAGTAGATTGCAAAAATTTTCTCCCATTCTGTAGGTTGCCTGTTCACTCTGATGGTAGTTTCTTTCGGAGTGGCAGAAGCTCTTTAGTTTAATTAGATCCCATTTGTCAATTTTGGCTTTTGTTGCCATTGCTTTTGGTGTTTTAGACATGAAGTCCTTGCCCATGCCTATGTCCTGAATGGTATTACCTAGGTTTTCTTCTAGGGTTTTTATGGTATTAGGTCTGACATTTAAGTCTCTAATCCATCTTGAATTAATTTTCGTATAAGGAGTAAGGAAAGGATCCAGTTTCAGCTTTCTACTTATGGCTAGCCAATTTTCCCAGCACCATTTATTAAATAGGGAATCCTTTCCCCATTTCTTGTTTTTCTCAGGTTTATCAAAGATCAGATGGCTGTAGATGTGTGGTATTATTTCTGAGGACTCTGTTCTGTTCCATTGTTCTATATCTCTCTTTTGGTACCAGTACCATGCTGTTTTGGTTACTGTAGCCTTGTAGTATAGTTTGAAGTCAGGTAGCGTGATGCCTCCAGCTTTGTTCTTTTGACTTAGGATTGTCTTGGAGATGCGGGCTCTTTTTTGGTTCCATATGAACTTTAAAGCAGTTTTTTCCAATTCTATGAAGAAACTCATTGGTAGCTTGATGGGGATGGCATTGAATCTATAAATTACCTTGGGCAGTGTGGCCATTTTCACGATATTGATTCTTCCTATCCATGCGCATGGTATGTTCTTCCATTTGTTTATGAGGGACACTTGTTTAACGTCTGAGAGCTGAAACAAGAAGGCAGAGCGTTGCCCTGTTCAGCCTCAGCTAGGAACATGCACATTGGGTGACTCAAAATTTGCTGCTCTGCACATGCCCATGAGTGACCTTGAAAGCACTTGAGTGTTGATTTTGGGATTACAGAGAAATTTTAGCAAGTAGGTGAATTCACAAATAGGAAATATGTAATAATGCCATCAACTCTATTTTGATGAGGCAGGTGGTAGCCAGCCATTAACAAGATTTCAGCAGTGGAATAATGCAATGAGTTATATTTAGGAAGCCAGCTTGGTTATCCATTCCCTCAATTATCAATCGTTTAAAGAAAACTCACTGTGTATTAGATGGTGCACAGAGTGCTTGGAATGCAAATGAATAAATATGGTGCCTGCCCTTAAGGAAATTACAGGTAAGCAGAAGCAGTCTAAGGGAGAAGTCTGGGCTGGAGATGGGGAGGATGAGGCTATCAAAAGTCTTATTTAGAAAAAAACTTAAGGTGATGAGGACCTGGTATTACAAAGTGACTGTGGGAGTGAGGAGGGAGGGCAAACACAAAGAGCATTAACTGGTTTATATTTTTGCTTGACTATTACAGTGAGGAAGAACTCCCATACATTTCATATTTAAGGCTGAGGAAGGGTATACAAAAAAAAAAAAAAAAAAGAAAGAAAAAGTATGAAAGTATGTGCTTTTGCTCCAGTGAAAGAAGATAGTTTCCTCAAAGTGGGAGGCTTGTAGAGGGAAGTCATCAGGACTTCCCTCTACTTCAACTCTCATTATTTTAAATGAGAATAATGTTTGCTTCAACTCTCATTATTTTAAAATTCAGAATGATAAAAATTACATTATGTAAAATTAAGAATGAAATAAACCAAAACCAAAAGATTAGATTTACTGCTGCCAGTGGAACACACAAGTTTTCCAGATTCCAGATATCTTATTGGTTTCTATTTAAATCAGCTCTGAAAAATCTAGTAACAAAAATCTGTATGTTTACCTCATATACTAACATCGTCCGTCTACAATAACCCAAGTTCAGCAGCAAAGTGCTTAACTGTTAACCTTTTCTTGGTAGATTCATGTTGCTTTGTTTTCTATTTTCTGATTTTGGGGAATATATTTTCTCTTGTGTTTAGAGAAATAAGTTTATCATATCTGGATTTATTAATTAATAACATTCTCCTTATACTGCTTTGAGGCAGCTTTGGAAGAAGCTTATGGTTCTGTGGGATCTGTTACCACTTGGTCTGATCTGTTACCTCTTTGTCCCAAAGAGCTTCTCCTCTTCCTTGGCAGGCTCATGAGTTGGTTGAGTGTTCATTTTGACTCAAGTAAATTCACCAAATAATCATCTGCTCTCTGAGTGCCAGCCACTGTGCTGGGCCTGGGGATGAGAAAGATGTAAACGTTCTTATTGCCAAAGAATTAACAATTATCAAAGGCTAAGGGAGTCTTCAGGCATTAAATTTTGCTTAGTGCTTTACCTTGCAGATATTAACCTCTCACTGCCAATGTGAAAGGTGAAAGGAATAGAAATGTGAGTGGTAGAGCAAGAATAGGCCACCTACTTGGCCAAGGCTCTGCTTTCAGATGCCTCTAAGCACCTCTTAAACTCATTGGGTAACAAAGACTTTCAAAATCCAACCTTTGTAATGAGAAAGAAATCAAATTCTGGAAGAAATGTGAATCAAGGCAAATACCTTCACTGAAAGCATTTCCCCACTTCTCTCATTTGCTTTTTTTCTTCTCCAAAATGCCTATCCCATGAAAATACTCCTTCTCTACTTCATACCATGAACACTTTCTTGTTAGGAAATAAACAGCAAACAAACTCAATGCATTGACAGGGTATTATTGGTAATACAAGTGCACATGCAGAAGCATAACAATAAGAAGACATTTCAGGCTTCTCTTGAGGGTTACTATGCAGGGAAGAGTTTGGTAAGGGAGTGTCCCACACAGCATCGTACTTGTGGATACATGCTCAGGGTTATCTTGTCCTTGTTAACCTGGAGAATAAATTCTCATACCCTCCCTTAGCTTTTATTACCGGACAACATGGTCTTTGTTTCAATAAGTATCTGTGACTCTAAAGGATCATTCTAGGAACGTCACAATACCAATGTGTTTTGAAGGTCATGACACCAAAATTTTATAAATGCAATATTGTGGGGGCTGTTGAGAAATGAGGATAATAGGCTGATTTAGTCATATGCCTCTTCGTGTAATTGCTGTAAGCAAGATGAAATCATTTTGTTGCATCTGTGGAATATGATGGGACCTGTCTGCTGCAGGAAAGGGAAGGCAGCTGCCTGTGGGTGTGGCATGAGGAAGGAAGGAGCTGCCCACTCTAATGATGGGTCTTTCTGGTCGCAAAGTCTCATCCTTCCGGTCCTAAGAGTAGAACACTGGGGTAAAGTCATTGCCTCTTGAAGGACTAGTTAAAACAGATATTCCCTGCTTTGTGGAATTGGTATAATTGTAAAGGATTGTTGCGTGTATGAAATGAGATGATCCATGTAATGTACATTGTTTAATTGTGTATATATTAGCTGCTGCTATTACTTTTAACATTATTATCATTCTTATTATATGCAGCAGAAGCCCTTGCCCTGACTATCAGGGTCTAAAGAATTTGTTGGTCAAACCTCACCTCCTCTAAGTGGTGACTCTTTGTTCTGACTGAGCCCCATGGCATTGGTGCAAGTCACTTGCTAACACAGGGGTGCAGTTGCGTTCAAATGAGTCATGTGGATGTCCTGTGTTTTTCACTTTTGGTAGTTAGATGGAGAAAAATTAATATGGAATAATATAAAGCCTAGTAAGTCATATTCCACTTCTGAGAAATGTGTTTTGGTTAACAAACTCTTTTCTAAGGTATAAATGAACTGGGTTTCATTTTTTTCATCTAGAGTTTGATAACCAAGATCGGATAAGGCATGAGGATGTGCCGATGCCTAGAGTGTGTAGGAAGGGGAATCTTGCACTTGGGACCATTGGTGAAAGGCTGACTTTGTTTGGAGGAATGGCCTGGTGGAGTGCCAGCCCCTGGGTGCCTGCAGGACCAGGCTGGTAAGAAGGAGGTAGGAAGGTGAGGGAGCGTATCTTGCCGAGGGCAGGTGAATGGCTCATGTGGCACTGAAATTCCCCAGCAGGCTGCCTGTAGCTGGATATGGGATAGGTTGCCAGTGCCTGGGGTGAGATGTCAAGACTAGTTTGGAAAGCTGAAATTTAAAAATGTATTGTATTTTTGGCCAGCTCATTGTCTTCTAACCCAGCTTCTGCAGTTTATTCCAGCTCAGCAGTCTCTCTTCCCTCAGACTTGACTTCTTTTTCCGAAGTTAAAATAGAAAAGAAAAATAGAAACCATGAAAAAAGAGAAGAGCATTTTCCTCCTTTGCCTACTGGAAAAGTCGATCTGATTTCTAGGTCTCTTACCTCTCTACCTTTTTCATCTTTATTATGTACATAAGCCAGGGCTTTTAAAGCCTCTGCCTGGAAATGCTTAGGGCCTTTTGTATTTTTTTTTTTCAAATTGATCTCTTATGAAGAAGTGCCATCCCTCCCCTAACTGCTAATAGGATTAGTGTACTTAAAATTAATATTCTAGCCTCTTCTAAATACAGAAGTGAAGATAGCAAATTATCTTTCTCTTATATTTTTATACTTCCATGAACAATCATAAGTTCCCTTTAGTTACGTAAACAGAGGCATCTGTTATGTTGAGGAAACGATCCCAGGAGTCTTTGGATTTTATGAAGACAGCTTTTATCTGTATTCCCTTGGTATGCAGTTCTCTTAGGAGAACTAGTTGGGATTAATAGACAAATTAGAAAAGTAAAATAGATATGAATGTGTTTGTACCTCAGACTGGTGAAGTGAGTCAGACCAGTTATATTCCCAAGGGGATTATGAAAGGTTTTCTTAGGGCACCTGAGTAAGTACTTGGATGAAAACCAAGAAAGTGCCACATACTGTTGATGCCAGGTTCTCAGTGGGCATTCCTGTAGAAAACTGAGAAATGTAGCTGGTCAGGAGAACATACCCAGTGTTTTTCTCAACTTGGAGAGCGAGATCAGTTTAATTCTTATTAAACATCTAACATATAGAAGGCATGCCCATCTCATGGGGGCATCGGGAGGTGGCAAAGGGAATTGTTCTCTTTCCTCACCTCACAATGCCCCCTTTCCCAGCCCTTCTCCTACCTGTACCCTAACACTTGTGATTTCCACACAAAGAGGAGCTTTGTCCGTCTTGTTCACTGTTGAATCCTCAGTGCTTAGAGCAATGTCCAGCACCCAGGAAGCACTCAATAAATTACCCATTTAAAATTGATAAATGAATTAACTTAAACTGGGAAAAAATATTGAAGTTGTTGAATGACAGACTTAGGACCTTAAAGAGATCTACTAGAATTATAAGTTGAATCTACCGTGATAAAATGTAATAGGGAAAAAGTGAAAAACCCCTCCCTTAGGTCAAAAATCAACAGTACAATGCCTAGATGAAGAGATACAACTTGGCAATACCTTATATGAAAATGTATTTGATAGTAAACACAACATAAATCAGAAATGTGCTATGATTGGGATAAAAATTTAATATGATTGTAGGCCATGTTAATTACGACATAATATCTAGAGTAGAGGAGGTGATAGCACTTGTCTTCTCTATGTTGATATCAGGTGTAACTCGGAGTACTATATTCTATTCTTCTATTGTGGATACTAAACTCAAAAAATGATGTGAGAAATTAAGGGTGTGTTTAATGGAGACTAGTCAAGATCATGAGGGGACTCAGAAAGTGAAGGATAGTTGGTAACATTGAGGACAGTTTTAGGCAGCCCAAGAGAAGGTTCAATGAGTTTCAACCTCCATGTATCTGAGGAGGAACTATTCTTTGGAAGAAGTATCATATTTGTTCTTTGTGTTTTCAGGGACCAAACCTAGGGCAAATGTGTGGAGGTTTCAGGAAGACACATGTCATCTCATCAAAAAGAAGGACGTCAAGGTTTGTCTGAGCTGCACTGAGCCCCATGGAGAGTGAATCTTCTGCTTCTGGAAGTTTTCAAACAGGTTTGCAAAAGACTGCAGGCTCAAGTACCCAGTTGAACCTGAGGATCTGTCGGATATATTCAGTAGAGATAAGTCATGTGGGCAGATGGGGCTGCTAGGAGAAATCGCATGTTTCATTGATTTCAGGACCAGCCCAACATTAGAATTCTTTCTCTTGAACTGCACTGCTGGGATACAATTTAAGAGTACTCTCATTTACCTGGTCTGCCTCTGTGAAACCTGCGTAATGTAACTGAGATCACCCGGAATTTGTAAGTAGATGCAATTATTCATTTAACAACTATTTATTGAGCACTGGCTCTGTGTACTGAAGTACTTGCTAGAGGTTGAGGTAGAATAATAAACAAGATTCATTTCCTGTCTTTAGGAACCTTAAAGGTATAGTGCCCACAGGACCTCTGCTCTAAACACTAATATTTCAGCTTGGAGGCTCCATTCTCAGACTTGACTGAGCATTTGGTTCACTGCCTTGTATAATTTGTGTGCTTATTGGTTCTGCACATGGACTAACATTTCCTTGAATTCAGGGATTGTTTCTCATTGTTTAACTTCAGCACAATCTCAAAGTACAGTGGTTGGCATAATAGGTATTCAATAAATGTTTGTATAAACAAAACAAACTATACAGATCACTGCCCCGCAAATGAGTTGAGAACAAGAATATATCCTGGGAAAGTTTGGTGAAGGGACAGTGTCTTAAAAAGCTGAAGGAATCATTAAAAAGTCTTCTAGGCCTTGGGGATGAGGGCAGGAATGGGGTGGGGATTGGGTGGGAGTTGACAAATCCAGATTGGGTCAAAGGATGATGAAATTGGCCACAGAACCACTAGACAGGCTATGACAACAGCCTGGGTTATGGGAGATGGGTAATGTTGGTCTTTACTAAGGGGTCGCACCAGCCTTGGGAATCACTTAGTCTAACATAGCATTCGGTACCAAATCACACATATAAGAATGGGTTATGGAAATGTCAGAACTTCCAGTTGAGTCATTTAGAGAGAGGAAGAGGAGCGAGTAGTTTCAGAGAGGTCTGAAACTTGGTTTTAAGTTAGGGAAGTGCTTTTCTTATTGTAGGGAATGTGGCTGGGCTCAGAGGGTCAATTCAGAACAAAAGGGGAGTCTACCTCCTCAAAGATGTGAGGTTAATTCTAATAAGCAGCATTTGGAAGAAGCTGAAGATCCTACAGGATCTGGAAGCCAGGTCTCCCTAGGACAAAGGGTCTGCTCAGTGTGGTCTAGCTTTCAAAAGAGACAAGACTGTGGCAAGAAGAAATCAGAACTGACTGCCAAGCTGAGCCAGCCAGGTTGATCCAGATGGACACTTACACTTGAATAAACAACGTGCTTTTCTTCTTAATCAATGTTTATATTTTGAATTTTATTTTCTCACATTTTTAAACATTCATTTTTCACAACCAGACTTAGTGAGTCTTTTTATGAGAGTGTGTGGGGCTACTAGGAGCATGATCTCTGGGGTATGGAGACACATTTTTATGTCTGACATTTCGATCTGTCACTTGTTTGCTGGGTGTCCTTGAGCAAGTTTCTTCACCTTCCTAAGCTTTAGTTTCCTTGTTGTAAAGTAAGGGTGATGATAATACTTACCTCATAGATTTCTTGAGAGAACTAAAAAATGTCTGTAAAGTGTTAACATAGCATTTGAGTTCCACAAATATCAACTCTGTGGTTACTGATGTTACTAAGGTGAAGAGGCAAGAGGGCACTGTGATGATTGTTGCCTCCAAGCTGAAAGAAAGACATCCTCATATTCGAGAAGGAAGAAGAGATAAGAAATTCTGCTTTGGGCATGTTGAGTTTAACGAGTCAGTGGGAAATCCAGGCTGAATAAGAGTCCAGAAGTCAGGAGAGGATAGGGCCAAATATTTGAATATATGCATCGAAATGCAGAGGTGGTGAGTAAAATAAAATAGAAAGGGAGAAGGATCTGGTCTTTATATTCAAGGGTTATCAGAAGAGAGTGACTAAGAAGGAGATCAGAAGGAACAGTTAGAAATAGATGAGAACCAGGATAAAGGCATATTGAGAAAGTCAAAGGATGGATGTTTGATTATGGAAGAAGTGGCCAAGGGAGATAAAAGTAAGCCAAGGCTGGAGGTGGTCTTAGATTTAGCAATGATTGTACCTCTTGTTTCCCTTATTAGGGCAGACAAGGGAGCAGTCATAGCAAAAACCAAACTGATGTAGATTGAAAAAGAAAGAAAAGGTAAAACATTCATAATATATGAAGAAAAATATCAGATTAAAAATCATATGTCTGGCTGGGTGCAGTGGCCCATGCCTATAATTCCAGCACTTTGAGAGGTTAAAGTGGGAGGATTGCTTGGACCCAGGAGTTTGAGACAAGCCTGAGTAGCATGGTGAGATCCTATTTCTACAATAAAAATGAAAATGAAAATTAGCCAGATGTGGTGGTTCACACCTGTAGTCCCAGCTACTCTGGAGGTGGATGTGGGAGAAATGCTTGAGCCCCACTGTGGTGAGCCATGATAGCACCACTGCCTCCACCCTGGGCAACAGAGTGAGACCCTGTCTCAAAAAAAAAAAAATCATTTGCCTGTTATAACCCATTTTTATTAAAAAATGAAGTTAAAAAAAGAAATATTTGCATGGGGGATGGTATTTAAAGCATAACTATTTCTTTTCTAATATCACTTGCTGACTGCTTGTAAAGACTGGAGGGCTAAGCTTCCCCTAGACTATTATTTTCAGTTCTGTGCTACTTATACCTGCTTTGGACTTGCAGACCTTGCCTCTGGTGTCCTCTCTGCTCTATACTTGATGACCAAACTCTGCTTCCAGTGCCTGCTTTTTTGGTGCTCTCCAAAGACTGAACAATTACACAGCTCTGGCTCTTTCTGCTTCAGGCTGCTTTAGAAATGTATTCCACACATCCCACTTGACCCCTGGGACACAGATTCCAGCATAAGAATGTGCCTGTGCCAGCCTGCCCCAGGAGGCAGGTGCACATGCTCTTAGGAGTTATACGATGAAAATATGTATGTTTCTGCAGAAGTATTGCTCATTAGCAAATCGAAGCCCCAGCAAAATTGGTTACTGTAGGAGATAATGTTCCCACAAAATCACTTCCCACTTTTCCATGCTGAGTCATGTCCTGGTTTCATTTTCTCAGGCAGGCAACAACTCCTGTCAATGTCACAGGACATTTTTTTCTTAAATCACTGATTGGAGAGTTTTATACACTTGAAGATAAGTTACGTTTTAAAGCTCAGTCATGAGAGAAGAAGGAAGCCAGGAGTTGATGGGAATACATGTTTCCACTCACCTCAAGCCTTCACAGCACCCCCACCAGTTCATGTGACTTTGGATGAATCCCCAGCCCTTCATTCTGTAATCTGTAAAAGGGAATCGTGATGACAACTTTACCTGTTGTGAGAAACCCATGTGTTAATGGTTCAAAGGGCTAACAGAGCTGATTGTCCTTAGTAAACAGTCTTCAATTCTGCCTCATTTTACTCCCAGAAAGTATCTCATCTTTTTCCTGACTGAGAAGCTCGTCCCACGAAAAGGGAAATGTTTAAGAAAATAGAACCATTTAGTATGAATTGTAATCTCCAACTCAAAATGTTTCTTTACTCTTAGGCTTCCTCCCGCTCTTGTGTGATGCTTAGACTAGCCTGCTGCTACCTTCTCTTGGATTCTGGAAGGTGTAATATTTTTGAAAAACTATCCTATGGATTTTTTTTTCCTATGGTACTTTCTCCTCTTTGTCTCTTACTTGCCTCCATGTAAATAACTAGCCCATATGTATTGCCTCAGGAGAGAGAAAAAGCTTTGTTGGTGCTTTCGTTTCTTCATTAGGGCTTAGAACAGGAGTGAGGCCAAGACAGAAGTGGCTTGGAAAATAGGGAGGAAAACTTCTCATGGATGGCCTCCCCAACGAGGAAGGATTCCTTGGGCTATCAGAATAAGAAATAAATGAGAAAAGGCAAGTAAGCTCAGGGGGTTCCTGAAAAATGTCCTGTGCCAACCTGGAGGCTTTGGCAATAACTCCAGATAGCATGGGGGATCTGAGGAGAGAGAGCCTATGCCTCATTTCTCTTCAGAGCAGCTGGTGAGAGAAGGGAAAATGGCTCTGCCATGCGGCTTTAACCAGATGGGATGTTAGACAGCTCCTAGAGTTTCTCACACCATATTATTATGAGGGAGCAGCAAATGACATCTTTGCATCCAAGAATGGTGGAGAAGGAGTTCCTGAAGGGACTGTGCAGGTGGAAACCAAGGACATTTTTTTTCAGGCGCCCAGATGGACCAGCCACTGAGGGGGAGGTGTGATCTGAGATGGGACAGCAGATGCCAGTGTGAGATGACTCTGAGGTTCAAATGCAAGTGTTCCTTCAGTTGTCCACTCCCATCACACACATGTGCACACACACACTAGCGACACACATGCATGTCAACCACACACACATACATACCTTAGCACTAGGTAAGATTGAAGAATTTAGATGGAAATAAAACTTGGAGAGAATTAGGTTACATTTCTACTACCTCAATGGGATAGGGACTCAAGAAAGAGATTGGTTTCTGAAACAAATAAAGCTGTATTTCTAACATATCAGAATTTGGAGACTAAGATGCTTCCTACACTTGATTAGCTGTTCTTTCTTCTTTTAATCTTTTCTCTTCTTTTTTCTGCTGTTATCCATCTCTGTTACTTTCCATAGCGTCTTCTCTCTTGACTTACATGTGTGTGCAGGCCTTTTCTAACATTAATGCCAAAAAATAGTAAAGCACAGATCCCCAGTTCTCCCTGATGCCATCTGTTTGCAGCTCACTAGGACCAATCTCATTGTTTTCTTGACTCCTGTTTGTTTCAGTTGCTGTAAGAAGTCCAAGACTTCTTCTGTTCCCCCTTTATCTTCCATGCTTTTCATGTGATTCTGCACATACCAATTTTGTACCATGTCCAACCCCTCCCCAACTCCTGAAATCTTTCCATTGGACCCTCAGGGACTCATGGAACATCATAGTCAAACCTTTGTAGCACCAGCTGTTTGGATTCCTGTGCTCATCATTTGCCTGCTTGTTTTCAGGCCCATTTCCCACTTTTCCTCTCCTCTGCTCTCTATTACAGGTGACAGAGCTCGTCAAAAGCTCCGTTGTCACCTGGCTGCCATCTAGGCTCAGAAAATAGGAAGCACTGGTGGAACATTAACGAGTGGTGGCAAAGGAGAAACAGGGCATTCCTCCACATCCTCTCCACATGAGCCTCTCGCAGTGTCTTCTCTTTCGTTCTCATTCCTTCTGGATGAACTTCCTCTGTGGTCCCAGCTTCCATTTGGTTCCAGGTCCTGCCAGGTGGCTGAGCTCCTGGGCATGGAACCGTCTGCTCCTTCTCTGGGCTTTCCAGACAAATCACTGACAGTGGCCTTCTACTCTTGTTAATCTCTGAGTCTTCTTTACTGTACCTCACTGGGCTTCTCAACTCTTCCAGTAACTTTTATTAATATAACCAATTCTTTGAGTAAAATAAACTGTCTGATGTGGGTTATTTTCTTCTGATTGGACCTGATACAATTTTGTTTACCTTCCTGCTCTGACTAAAACCAAGATCTTTTTTGAGGATCCTACTTCCCCTGTAGCCCTTTCCTTTGGTGACATTTTTTTTTTTCCCCTTCTTGAAACTCTAGTTCCACTGAGTCTAGATATGGGTTAGGTGCCCCTCCTTGTTTCTTACTACCATTTTCAGACTGTTCTTCTTCCATTCTACCCTAAACTCTTCGAACTTTGAGTCTCACTTCATCAAACTATACCTTCTGCTCCTCTTCATCTCTGGTCCTTGGATTATTTGTTTCTGGATGAATTTAGCTACTGGCTCTTTATTACACTCTTCAATACTATTCCTGTCTCAATTCTTGGTGATTTCAACAAAAATCATGACACAAATGATTCCTTCAACACTGGCCTTTTCCATTTATGGAACTGCCCTACAAAGATGATATTGCTCTGTATTCTACCTTAACTACTCATTTCCCTGGTAATATCCTAGGCCTTATTATTCCCAATGGCTGCAACCCCTTCATAATCTCAATTTTATATATGCCACCCTCTGATCTCTTTCTCTAGTGCCCTACATTTCTAGCTAACTCTCTTTAGTACCTGAACTCCATCTATCCCTTGATTCCAGCATGGATTTCAGTGTATTGGTTCTTCTACCTTTTCACTATTTATTATTCCTTATGTCTTTATTTCTTTCTTTATCCAGATTAAATTCCATGTCAATTATTACTCACTCCCATGTATACAGCCTCAAATACCTCAAGCCCCTCTCTTGCTTTATTATAACTTGACAGAACCTCAATCCTGATTAAAACCCATTTTCTGCGTACTCTGCCCCTGAATCTGAGCAACTTCATACACCCGGGCGAAAACACAGCCACTGGGTCAGGAACCTTTCTATCAAGAGGCCCTTAGTGCTGACTGAGAAAAGACTACATTTTCTTAGCCATTCACTTGCCCTCTATTCCAGATGACTGTTTTATACTTTCTCCTCTCTCCTCCAACCTCATGGTAGTCATGGAGGTATGTCACTCAGATCTCCTACTGAGAGTATCTGTGGGGCACAGGTGATGGACAGCCTCTAGCTGCTGCACATTTGGGTTTACTGTGGCATTCATACGAAGGCCATTTTTCCCCTGGACTTCTCCCAGCCAGTGATTGGTGGGAGTACTAGAACCAGGCCACTCCTATCCAACATGAGACTGCTTTAATGGGATCCTTTGCTTTGGGACACTTCATTGGCCTGGTGAGACATTTTCAGAATTGTACTTCAGTCTAAGTCTCTTTCTCCTTCCTCTCTTATTTCAAAGCTGGGAGATTTGGATTGAAGTTTGAAGACTCTTTCCGCATCTCTTGCTTTCTCCCCCATTATTATTCATGGATGTTTCCCCAATGAATCTCTTTTGTATCTACTTCTATCTTGATACCTGCTTCTTGGAGGATCAGAACTAGTCTTCAATACTTGAATGCTGTCTCCCAATGCTCCCTCTTCACTGAAGATTTTGTCTTTTAAATCAATAAGAAAATTGAAACCATCAAATTAGAATTTCCACAAAATTCCCACACCTTATTTATTCAGCTATCAGGACATGTTTCCTTATATCCTGTCTTTTCACTTGTTACCGTAGATGACATATCCATTTTATTATGTACAGGCCAACCTCTCCACTTAGGCACCGGATTCCATCCCAACTTGATACTCAAGGAAGTATCTCCAGTAAGTTTTTTCTCTTGTGTACATCTCCTCTCTTTTCTATATCATTAATTACCCCTCTCTACTATATCATTCCTATCAGCAAAAAGCATGGTATTGTGTCACCCACCCTAAAAAACATTTTCTTGATCCTACTTTTTCCTCTCCCTACTAGCACATTTTACCTTCCTTTTTACCTAAACTGCTGAAATGTATTCTTTTTTCCTTTTGTAGTATTTCTATACTTACAGTTTCTCTCCTCCCAATCTTTTAAATGCAACTCAACCTCGTTTTTACTTACTCTACCGAAACTGCTCTTGTTGAAGTTAGCAACAGCCTCTACATGCTTAGATTCAAAGGCCAATTTTAATGACCTATCCATAGTACTTGATACGGTTGATCACTCCCTCCTATTTCTTTATTTATTAACATCCAGGACACTGTATTTTTTTGGTTTACCTCCTTTCTCATTATTTATTTCACTCTCCTGCTGGTTTCTCATATGCTTCCTGGATTTTTTTTTTTTTTTTTATTTAGTGACAGTGGAGTGCTCCAGAGCTCTCTGCACTCACTCACTTGATGATCTCGTTCAGACCCATGGATTATTTATCTAGCTACTGACAAATCACATCTCCAGCCTGAACTTCCTTGAATTCCAGACTTACATATCCATCTGCCTACTTGTTATGTCTAGTTAAATACCTCATAGATATCTCAAACTTGGCATGTCCCAAGCCAAAACCGTCATCTTCTCCCACACCTATGCAAATACACCACAAACAAAACTGGCTTCACTACAGTCATTGACTTCTTAGTTAATGGCATTTCCATTTGTCCAGCTGCTTGGATCTGAAACATTGGAGATTTTCTAGACACTTCTCTTTCTGTCACACTCAATGTCCCATCTATCAGAAAATCTTTGTGGCTCTATCCTTAAAATACATCTAGAACCCAACAAACTTTTACCACCTTGATTGCTGCCATCCAGTCCTCCTCTCATCAATCATCCCTCATCTGAATTATTGCAACATCCTCTAATTGTTCTCCCTGCTTCAGCTTTTATTTTGCTAACAGTATTTTAAGAGATTCTTTTAAAATGCAGGTTTGCGATACCACTCTCAAAACTCTCTAATAATCCCCATTTCCTCCAGAGTAAAATCAGAGTTTTACTGAGAAGCTGAGAAGAGCCACAGCTGTGGAGGTTCTGAGTCACCACAGAAAGTCTTTACAATGGCCTAAACAACCTGCATAACATTGGCCTGCATCACCTTGGTACATCACTGACCTTAGTTCTTGCTCCAACCTTTCTGGCCTCCTGATTCCCCTGAAAAATCAAGTGCATTTCTATTTTTTGGCCTTTGCACTACGTCTTCCATCTGCTTGGAATTCTCTTCCAAATCAATCTCTCACCTTCTTTAAGACCTTGCTCAAATCTCACCTTCACAATGAGGCTCAATTGGACCATATTGTTTTGAGTACAGTGTCCTCAGTACTCTTGTCATTTATTTACCTGGTTCTTATTTTCCCAGTTGAACTCATCACCTCTTAATGTAATTTACTTATGTCATATTTATTGTCTGCCTTGTCGAAATGGCATATAAGTTTCATGAGGGTGGAATTTGTGTCTCCAGGAAAAACAATAGTGCTTGGAACATAGTAAACACCAATAAATAATTACTGAATGACTACTGATTACCTAGTACAGTCGTTTAATTTTAGAAACAAAAACACCACCAAGTACTGAGTGGCAATATAGCATTGTGCCTGAGCACACTCACGCAGGAGTCAGGTTTTCTGGAGTCTGTGAGATGCTGAGCAAATTCCTTGACCTCCTGAGACCATGGCTTTCTTATCTATAAAGTAGAAATATTAATTATATGTACTTCATAGGCTCTTCAAAAGGACTAGGTGAAACAGTAGTGTAAAGCATTTGAAAATGGCTGAATAGGAACAGCTCCAGTCTACAGTTCCCAGTGTGAGTGACGCAGATGAGTGATTTCTGCATTTCCAACTGAGGTACCTGGTTCATCTCACTGGGGCTTGTCAGACAGTGGGTGCAGCCCACAGAGCAGGGCGGGGTATCGCCTCACCCAGGAAGTGCAAGGGGTCAGGGAATTCCCTTTCCTAGCAAAGGGAAGCCGTGACAGATGGTACCTGGAAATTCGGGACACTTCCACCCTAATACTGCACTTTTCCAATGGCCTTAGCAAACGGCACACCAGGAGGTTATATCCCGTGCCTGGCTCGGAGGGTCCCACGCCCGCAGAGCCTCGCTCACTGCTAGCACAACAGTCTGAGATTGAACTGCAAGGCGGCATCCGCCAATGGGGGGCATCCACCATTGCTGAGGCTTGAATAGGTAAACAAAGTGGCTGGGAAGCTCAAACTGGGTGGAGCCCACCACAGCTCAAGGAGGCCTGCCTGCCTCTGTAGACTCCACCTCTGGGGACAGGGCATAGCTGAACAAAAGGCAGCAGAAATGTCTTAAACGTTCCTGTCTGACAACTTTGAAGAGAGTAGTGGTTCTTCCAGCATGGAGTTTGAAATCTGAAGTGGGTCCCTGATCCCTGAGTAGTCTAACTGGGAGACACCTCCCAGTAGGAGCCGACTGACACCTCATACAGTCAGGTGCCCCTCTGAGACGAAGCTTCCAGAGGAAGGATAAGGCAGCAATATTTGCCATTCTGCAATATTTGCTGTTCTGCAGCCTCCACTGGTGATATCTAGGCAAACAGGGTCTGGAGTGGACCTCTAGCAAACTCCAACAGACCTGCAGCTGAGGGTCCTGACTGTTAGAAGGAAAACTAACAAACAAAAAGGACATCCACATCAAAACCCCATCTGTACATCACCATCATCAAAGACCAAAGGTAGATAAAACCACAAAGTTGGGGAGAAACCAGAGCAGAAAAGCTAAAAATTCTAAAAATCAGAGCACCTCTTCTCCTCCAAAAGAACGCAGCTCCTCGCCAGCAGTGGAACAAAGCTGGATGGAGAATGAATTTTAAGAGTTAAGAGAAGAGGGTTTCAGACAATCGATAATAACAAACTTCTCCGAGCTAAAGGAGGATGTTCGAACCCATTGCAAAGAAGCTAAAAACCTTGAAAAAAGATTAGACAAATGGCTAACTAGAATAAACAGTGTAAAAAAGTCCTTAAATGACTCAATGGAGCTGAAAACCATGGCATGAGAACTACATGATGCATGCACAAGCTTCAGTCGCCGATTTGATCAAGTGGAAGAAAGGGTATCAGTCATTGAAGGTCAAATGAACGAAATAAAGTGAGAAAACAAGGTTAGAGAAAAAAGAGTAAAAAGAAAGGAACAAAGCATCCAAGAAATATGGGACTATGTGAAAAGACCAAATCTATGTTTGATTGGTGTACCTGAAAGTGACAGGGAGAATGGAACCAATGGAAAACACTCTTCAGGATATTATCCAGGAGAACTTCCCCAACTTAGTGAGGCAGGCCAATTTTCAAATTCAGGAAATACAGAGAACACCACAAAGATGCTCCTCCAGAAGAGCAACTCCAAGACACATAATTGTCAGATTTACCGAAGTTGAAATTAAGGAAAAAATGTTAAGTGCAGCCAGAGAGAAAGGTCGGGTTATCCACAAAGGGAAGCCCGTCAGACTAACAGCAGATCTCTCGGCAGAAACTCTACAAGCAGAAGAGAGTGGGGGCCAATATTCAACATTCTTAAAGAAAAGAATTTTCAACCCAGAATTTCATAGCCAGCCAAACTAAGCTTCATAAGTGAAGGAGAAATAAAATCCTTTACAGACAAGCAAATGCTGAGAGATTTTGTCACCACTAGGCCTGTCTTACAAGAGCTCCTAAAGGAAGCACTAAACATGGAAAGGAACAACTGGTATCAGCCATTGCAAAAACATGCCAAATTGTAAAGACCACCAATGCTAGGAAGAAACTGCAACAACTAATGAGCAAAATCATAATGACAGGATCAAATTCACACATAACAATATTAACCTTAAATGTGAATGGGCTAAATGCTCCAATTAAAAGACACAGACTGGCAAATTGGATAAAGAGTCAATACCCATCAGTGTGCTGTATTCAGGAGACCTATCTCACATGCAGAGACACATATAGGCTCAAAATAAAGGGATGGAGGAAGATCTACCAAGCAAATGGAAAACAAACAAAGAAACAAAAAAGCAGGGGTTGCAATTCTAGTCTCTGATAAAACAGACTTTAAACCAACAAAGATCAAAAGAGACAAAGAAGGCCATTACATAATGGTAAAGGGATCGATTCAACAAGAAGAGCTAACTATCCTAAATATATATGCACTCAATACAAGAGCACCCAGATTCATAAAGCAAGCCCTTAGAGACCTACAAGGAGACTTAGACTCCCACACAACAATAATGGGAGACTTTAACACCCGATTGTCAACATTACACAGATGAGCGAGACAGAAAGTTAATAAGGATATCCAGGAATTGAACTCAACTCTGTACCAAGCAGATCTAATAGACATCTACAGAACTCTCCACCCCCAATCAACAGAATATACATTCTTCTCAGCACCACATGACACTTTTTCCAAAATTGACCACATAGTTGGAAGTAAAGCACTCCTCAGCAAATGTAAAAGAACAGAAATTATAACAAACTGTCTCTCAGACCACAGTGCAATCCAACTAGAATTCAGGATTAAGAAACTCACTCAAAACCACTCAACTACATGAAAACTGAACAACCTGCTCCTGAATGACTACTGGGTACATAACGAAATGAAGGCAGAAATAAAGATATTCTTTGAAACCAATGAGAGCAAAAACACAATGTACCAGAATCTCTGGGACACATTTAAAGCAGTGTGTAGAGGGAAATGTGTAGCACTAAATGCCCACAAAAGAAAGCAGGAAGGATCTAAAATTGACACCCTAACATCACAATTAAAAGAATTAGAGAAGCAAGAGCAAACACATTCAAAAGCTAGCAGAAGGCAAGAAATAACTAAGATCAGAGCAGAACTGAAGGAGATAGAGACACAAAAAACCCTTCAAGAATCAATGAATCCAGGAGTTGTTTTTTTGAAAAGATCAACAAAATTGATAGACTGCTAGCAAGACTAATAAAGAAGAAAAGAGAGAAGAATCAAATAGAAACAATAAAAAATCATAGAGGGGATATTACCACTGATCTCACAGAACTACAAACTACCATCAGAGAATACCATAAACACCTCTAAACAAATAAACTAGAAAATATAGAATAAATAGATAAATTCCTGGACACATACACCCTCCCAAGACTAAACCAGGAAGAAGTCGAATCCTTGAATAGACCAATAACAGGTTCTGAAATTGAAGCAATATTTAATAGCCTACTAACCAAAAAAAGTCCAGGACCAGATGGATTCACAGCTGAATTCTATCACAGGTACCAAGGGGAGCTGGTGCCATTCCTTCTGAAACTATTCTAATCAATAGAAAAAGAGGGAATCCTCCCTAATTCATTTTATGAGGTGAACATCATCCTGATACCAAAGCCTGACAGAGAGACAACAAAAAAGAGAATTTTAGACCAATATCCCTGAAGAACATCTATGCAAAAATCCTCAATAAAATACTGGCAAACCGAATCCAGCAGCACATCAAAAAGTCTATCCACCATGATCAAGCTGGCTTCATCCCTGGGATGCAAGGATGGTTCAACATAGGCAAATCAATACACGTAATCCATCATATAAACAGAACCAGACAAAAACCACATGATTATCTTAATAGATGCAGAAACAGCCATTGACAAAATTCAACAGCCCTTCATGCTATAAACTCTTAAAAAATTAGGTATGGTTCTGTAAATATCTATTAGGTCCATTTGGTCTAGAGTGTAGATTAAGTTCAATGTTTCTATGTTGATTTTCCATCAGATCTGTCCAGTGCTTCAAGTAGTGTCGAAGTCTCCAGCTCTTACTGTATTGGGATCTCTCTCTCTCTTTAGTTCTAATAATATTTACTTTATATATCTGAGTGCTTCAGTGTTGGATGCATATATATTTACCGTTGAATCATCTTGCTAAATTGACCCCTTTATCATTATGTAATAACCATCTTTGTCTTTTATTTTACAGTTTTTGTCTTGAAATCTATTTAATGTGGTTTAAGTATAGCTACTGTGGCTCTTTTTTGTTTCTATTGGCTTGAAATTTTTTTCTATCCCTTTATTTTCAGTCTTGGTATATTTTTATAGGTAAAATGTGTTTCTTATAGGTAACAGATCATTGGATCTTGTTTTTTATTCCATTCAACCACTCCATCTTTTGATTGAAGAGCTTAGCCCATTGAAATTCAATGTCATTATTAATAAGTGCTTACATCTTCCATTTTGTTATTTGTTTTCTGGTTTTCTTTACCCTCTTTCCTTTTTTTCCTCTGTTCCTTTTAGTGAAGATTTTCTCTGCTGCTATTATTTAATTTCTTGTTTTCTATTTTTTGAGTATCCATTGTATGTTTTGATTTGACATTACCATGAGGCTTGCATACACTATCTTGTCACTCATTATTTTAAGCTGATAACAACTTAGCACTGTTTGCTTAAACAAATGAATAAAGAAGCACAAAGAAAGTTAATAAAAACTCTACACCTTAGCTTCACCCCCCCACTTTTTAACCTTTTGTTGTTTCCATTTGCATCTTATTGTTCCATTGTACTAAGTCTTGAAAAATTGTTTTAGTTATTATTTTTCATTGCTTCACTGGTTAGTCCTTCTATTTAAGATGAGGGGTTTACTCACCAATTACAGTTCTGTAATATTCTGTGTTTTTCTGTGTGCATACTATTACCAGTGAGATTTGTATCTTCAAATAATTTCTTATTGCTTATTAATGTCTTTTTCCTTCTGTCTGCATTTTTTGCAGGACAGGTCTGAGTGATGGAATCTCTCAGCATTTTTGTATGTGGGAAAGTGTTTATTTCTCCTTCATGTTTGAAGGATATTTTTGCCAGATACACTATTTTAGGGGAAGAGTATTTTCCTTCAGCAGCTTAAATATATTATGCCACTCTCTCCTGACCTATAAGGTTTCCACTGAAAAGTCTGCTGCCAGATGTGCTGGAACTCTATTGTATGTTGTTTCTTTTTTCTTGCTGTTTTTAGGATCCCTTCTTTATCCTTGATCTTTGGGAGTTTATTAAATGCCTTGAGGTAGTCTTCTTTGGGTTAAATCTGCTTGCTGCTTGATAACTTTCCTTTACTTGGATATTGGTATCTTTCTCTAGGTTTGAGAAGCTCTCTATTATTATCCCTTCGGATAGACTTTCTCCCCTTATCTATTTCTCTACCTCCTCTTAATAACTCTTAGATTTGCCCCTTTGAGGCTATTTTCTAGAGCCTGTAGGCATGCTTTTTATTATTCTTTTTTCTTTTGTCTACCGTGACTATGTATTTTCAAATAGCCTGTCTTCAGGCTCACTAATTCTTTTTTTCTGTTTGATCAATTCTGCCATTGAAACACTCTGATGCATTCTTCAGTATGTCAATTGCATTTCTCAACTCCAAAATATCTGCTTGATTCTTTTTAATTATTTCAATCTCTTTGTTAAATTTACTTGATAGAATTCTAAATTTCTTCTCTGTATTATCTCTAATTTCCTCAAAACTTATTTTGAGTTCTCTGCCTGAAGGGTAACATATTTTTATTTCTCCAGGATTGGTGCCTGGTGACTTATTTAGCTCATTTGGTGAGGCCATGTTTTCCTGGATGGTCTTGTTGCTTGTGGATATTCATCTGTGACTAGGCATTGGAAACTTATGTATTTATTATAGTCTTTGCAGTCTGGACTTGTTTGTAATCAGCCTTGGGAAGGCTTTCCAGGTATTTGAAAGGATTTGGGTGTTGTGGTTTCAGCCATACATGCATTGGGGGCACCCTGTGCCCACTAACACTGTGGTTTTTGCAGACTGATAGATGTACTGCCTTAATATTCTTGGATAAGCTCTGGAAGAATTCTCTGGATTACCAGGCAGAGACTGTTTTTCTCTTCTCTTACTTTCTTCTAAACGAACAGAGTCTCTCTCTTTTCTGAGCTGCCTTGAGTGCGTGGTGGTGAGGAGATACAAACATCCCTGTGACCTCAACCCCTGGGACTGCAGTGGATCAGACCTGAAGCCAGCACAGCACTAGGTCTCACCCAAGGCCCACTGTAACCACTACCTGGCTACTGCCTATGTTTGCTCAAGGTCCTAGGGCTCTATAATCAGCAGGTGGTGAAACCATCCAGGCTTGTGTACTTTCCTTCAGGGCAGATAGTTCCCCCATGCCCCTGGGCAGGTCCAGAGGTGCCATCTGGGAGCCAGGGGCTGGAGTTAAAAGCCTTGGAAGTCTACTTGGTGTTCTAGTGTACTGTAGCAGAGCTGTTACTCAAACCACAAGATGCAGTCCTTCCTACTTCTCCTTCCTCTTTCTATAAACAGAGAATTCTCACCCCGTGGCCACCACTGCCACAGACCCATGAGGAGTATTGCCAAGCTACTGCTGATGTTCCCTTGAGGCCCAAAGGCTCTTCAGTCAGCTTGTGGTGAATGCTGCTTTCCCTGGGACTCACCCTGCAGGGCATTGGGCTTCTCTGTGGCCCAGAGCAGGTCCAGAAATGCCATCCAAGAGCCACAGCCTAGAATTGTCGACCCCAAGAGCCCATCTGGTGCTCTACCCGCTATGGCCAAGCTGGCACTTAAGGTATGAGACAAAGCACCCTTTACTTTTCTGTCTGCTTTTCTCAAGCAGGAGTCTCTCCCTGTAACCACCACAACTGGGAATGTGCTGAGTCTCACCTGAAGCCAGCGAGTCTCAGAGTCTTACCCAAGGTCCATCAGGTACTATCTGGGTATTACTTCTGGTTACTCAGGGCCCAAGGGCTCTTTAGTCAGCAGGTGATGGGTCGTGCTGGGACTTGGTCCTTTTGTTTAACACTGCTGCTTCCTTTATGGCCCAGGGTATGCCTAGAAATGCCATCTGAGAACTAGGGTCTGGAAAGGAGGCCTCATGACTCTGACTGGTTCTTTATCCTGTTGTGACTGAGCTGGTATCCAAGGTGCAAGACAAAGTTCTCTTTACTCTCTCTCCTCTCCTGAAGTGAAGGGAAGGGGTCTTTTTTGGAGCCATGAACTGTGCAGCGTGGGGTTGGGGAAGGAGTCATACAAGCACTACTTTAGCCAGCCCAGCTGATGTCTCACTAGGTCATGTGCTCCCCAAATTCACTGGCTGTGAGCCCAGTTTAGCACTAGAACTTGCCTAGGAGTTGCAGTACTCCTGTCCTAGACTGCCTTTGAAGTTTATTTAGAGCTCCGGAGTACTTTAGCCCGAGGTGGTGAGGCTTGCCAGAAGTCAAGTTCTAATTGCTGGAGTGGGTAATTCCCTTCTGGCTAGGACTGGTTTAAATACTCTTTCCATGGGTGGGCGTCAGCTGAGTTCAACCTGGTTTTGCTTTCTGCTGTGAGAGGGCATGATTGAGTTCAATGCAAAGTCTCACAATTGTCATGCTTAAACTCTTCCAAATGCACAGATTCTTTCTTCACACCATGCGACTGTTGCTAGCAGACGGGATGGGGTGGCCTCGGAGACTCAAGAGTCTTTCCTACCCTCTTCAGTGTCTCTTTCAGGGATATGAAGTGAAAACTAGGTACTGTGAGGGCTCACCTGGTTTTTGGTTCTTATAAAGGTGATTTGTGTGTGTGTATGTATGTGTGTGTGTGTGTGTGTGTGTGTGTGTGTGTAGATGGTTGTTAACTTGTTGTTCTTACAGGACGTATGATCATTGGAGCTTTCCACCCCTTTCCCACAAGTGCAATTTTGTTACACGCATATATCACATAGTGGTGAAGTCTTGGTTTTAGTGTATTTCAGACATGTTTGAGTTTGCTTCATTCCCAGAAGGCAGTGGATAGGCTTTCCTGGGCAATTAGGGATGTTGTGGTGGGTGGGGAGCATCTGCTTAACTCCCAGTTTCCAGGCAGCTTGCTTCAAAACGTTTCCAGACAAATGAATTTCAAAAAGCAACAAATTCTCAGAATAAATTCAGTTCTGAGCATTCCATGGCTGGTTTTCAGCCCACAATTTCATTTCCATCTTGCCAAAACAATTTCTGAGGAAAAACTGCGCAATTCAGAACGATGGCTCAGTGACAGGAGACATTTTTGCCCATGTGAAGGATTTTCAGATCCTGATTCTAAGCTAGAAGGGCATAGATTTTTTTTCTGAGATTGGCCAGGATGTTTATGTGGATTTTTCTTTCACTCCCTGTAAACTTCATCCCCAAATTCCCACACCCTATTGCTGATTTCTTAAGCTTAGCAGCAAGTTATATTTGACATTGCCTGCTCCATGTTTATGCCATATCTTTAGTCATCTGTTTGACTTTGTTGTCTTAATTCCTTAACCTTATATTTTATTACTTATTTATTTATTGTTTGGAGGTATTGCTCTGTTGCTCAGGCTGGAGTGTAGTGGCATGATCATAGCTCACTGCAGCCTGAACCTTTGGGCTCATGCAATCCTCCTGTCTCAGCCTACTGAGTAGCTATAACTAAAGGCGTGCCTCACCACACCTAGCTAATGTTTGAATTTTTTTGTAGAGATGGGGTCTTACTGTATTTCCCAGGCTTATCTCAAACTCCTGGCCTCAAGCAATTCTCCTGCCTCAACCTCCCGAAGCGCTGGGATTGCAGACATGAACTACTGTGTCCTGTCCTTAACTTTAATTTGAAGAAGAAAAACATGCAAATATTTTTTAACTATAATCTCATTTACATTTTACTTTATTTAGTAGCATCTCAGAAGAACGCACTGATCTGGTCTTATCATCCATGAGCTTTCTTCATTGTGGGTCTCCTCATTCTTCATGCTGTTTCCCCTACTCTTTTTCTTCTCACCTGTTCCACCTCCTTGGCCCTTTCTTGTATAGATATCCTCTCTCTATTTTTAATACTCTCTCTTGATTTGATCTGCTATGTCTCCTGAGCTTCTTAGGCTCACAGAATGTTGGAGGTGGCATGTTTTAGAGATAATCTGCCTCACGATTGTAATTTGGGGGGTAAGGGTTTTGAAGCTCAGAGAAGTAACATGATTTACCCAAAGTCCACTGTAAGGCAGAGGCAGGAATGAACCTCATCCTCTGCCTTCTGCTCTGGTGCTTCTCTCTGTTGGGCTCTCCTTTCTTTTCTGTTACTGTAAGGCAGAGCTTGCAGATTGCCAGCTCAGGGATCATATTTAGCTCATGGACAAGTTTTGGTTGACCTGCATATAAGTAAAAAAATTTGTTAATATTTAAAAATGAGGGACTTCATATGAGGTCTCGAGGTAGACAGTAGAGTGGTTAAGAGTATGATTCTTAGAGCCAGGAGTCCCAGTTCAAATCCCAAACTGACTAACAGGTTACTGTGAAAGAATTAACTGGCCAAACCATCCCTTGTGTTCTTTATCTGTAAAATAAGATTGGTAATAGTCCTTATCTCATTGAGTTGTTAAATAAACAAGGGTACATGTAAAATGATTAGAACAGTGCCTGGTACATGACAAGTGCTCTATATGTTTGTTAATCAGCTGCTTTTTATCATCATTTCATGCTGCTGTGTTTCTCACTCTGAATCAGGAGGCTTTGCCCATTGTGTCACCTTCCTGGCCCACTTGCCTGTGTATAAAACCCCTGCCCTTGAGGACCAAATCCTTGACTCCATCAAAACCTTTCAAGAACAGTGAAGTTTCATAAACTTTGTGAGCTCACTCTTATTTGGAGAAACAACCTCTCTGGATCAAAAACAGTGTGGAGTAATATAAACTTAAAAATGTAGTGTTGCTACTTGCAGATACGTAGCATAATGCTGTGTGAGCTGAACTATATGTGCTAGAGCAATGTCCTTCAAGTTGCAGATGTGGACTCACTGGTGGGAAGAAAATCAAATTAAAAAGTTATGAAAAGATTAAAAAAAGAATTTTAATAAAATATATTATGTTCTATGAAATAAGGGCAACATTTTTTCTATGAAACCTTTTTCAATTACATATTCATGTGTTTGAGATAGGATGTAAAACGCATTTCTTACTGTGAGTCCTCATCAAAAAGTTAGAAAGTCATTGTGCTAGCGAATCTTGTATTTTAATAAGTACATTCAAATAGTTCCTAACTGACATATTCTTTTAATAGTGTACTTCCTCTAAAGTCTTCTCTCTCAAGAAGGCTCTTCGTTGTATTATTTATTTGCTTAGCAAACCACTTTTTCTTAGATAATATGAAAGGGAAAATTCCATTACCAGAAGATTGCATAAGAAAATTGTCATCTAGCAGATTTTCTGAGTTGATCTAATCATAACACATTCTTAACAATTATAATAACCTTGTTCAATAAGTGCTTTTTCTGGTTCTTGTCCATGTACGTAAGAAAAGTTTGAGACTATGCATGGCTTACATTGTTGGAACAGTGGAGAGGATTTATCTGTTAACAGTTCTTTATTCTACCATCAGAAGCAATTTCCTCATCTTACCTCACTCAGTGTTTACTAATGCCTATATTCTGGCTACCTGGTAATAAATACCTTAAACATTGCGCTGAACTTTCATGAGATACCCTATTCTTCCTTGTCCTTCTAAGGCTGCCCTTTAAATTTGTTGTAACTGATTTCATTTTTATAAACAGAAGGAAGGTGGCCCTGAGCTATTTAAGGTGGAACACGAGGTTGCATTAAGTGTCCATCCTCCAACTTGAATCCTGGAGGCATCCCATTAGATGAAAAAATTAGCCAATTCTCCTAAAAATGTATACTTATTTTATATGATTTTACTACTATACTGACATATTATATATATTACAAAACACATATAAAAGTTGGAGTTAAAAAGGGTGAAATGTTGCATTGGGTTAATTATTACACTGCTATAAAGAAATACTCAAGACTGGGTAACTTATAAAGGAGAGAGGTTTAATTGACTCACAGTTCTTCGTGGCTGGGAAGGCCTCAGGAAACTTACAATCATGGTGGAAAGGGAAGCAAGCACCTTCTTCACAAGGTAGCAGGAGAGAGAAAGAGCAGAAACTGTCACTTATAAAACCATCAAATCTCATGAGAACTCACTCACTATCACTAGAATTGTATAGGGGGAACTGCCCCTATGATCTGATCACCTCCCAGTAGGTCCCTCCCTTGACACGTGGGGATTACAATTAGAGATGAGATTTGGATGGGGACACAGAACCAAACCATATCATTCTGTCCCAGCCCCTCCCAAATCTCATGTCTTTCTTACATTTCAAAACATAGTCATGCCTTCCCAACAGTCCCACAAGGTCTTAACTCATTCCAGCATTAACCAAAAAGTTCAAGTCCAAAATGTTATCTGAGAAGGCAAGTCCCTTCTGCCTAGGCGCCTGTAAAATCAAAAGCAAGCTAGTTCATTCCAAGACACAATGGGGTTACAGACGTTGGATAAATGCTCCCATTCAAAATGGGAGAAATTGGCCAAAACAAAAGGCCTACAGGACCTATGCAAGTCTGAAATCCAACAGGGCAGTCATTAAATCTTAAGCTCCAAAATAATCTCCTTTGCCTACAAGTCTCACATCTGGGGCATACTGATGCAAGGGGTGGGCTCCCATGGCCTTGGGCAGCTCCTTCACAGGCTGGGATTGAGTGTCTGTGGCTTTTCCAGGTGCATGGTGCAAACTGTCAGTAGAGCTACCATTCTGGGATGTGGAGGCTAGTGGCTTTTGTTTTTTCACAGCTCCATTAGGCAGTGCCCCAGTGGGAGCTCTGTGTGGGGGCTCCAACCCCCCATTTCCCTTCCACACTGCCCTAGCAGAGGTTCTCCATGAGGGCTGCATTTCCCTTGCAGCAGACTTCTACCTGGACATCCAGGCATTTCCATACATCCTCTGAAATCTAGGCAGAGGTTTCCAAACCTCAATTCTTGGCTTCTGTGCACCTGCAAACCCAACACCAAATGGAAGCTGCCAACGATTGGGGCTTGCACCTTCTGAAGCAAGGGCCTGAGCTGTACTTTGGCCCCTTTTAGCCATGACTGTAGCTGAAGTGGCTGGGGCATAGGGTGCCATATCCCAAGGATGCACAGAGCAGCAGGGGCCCCTGGGACTAATGCATGAAGCCATTTTTCTCTTGTAGGCCTCCAGGCCTGTGATGAGAGGGACTGCTGTGAAGATCTCTGACATGTGCTAGAGACATTTTTCCCATTGTCTTGGCATTAATATTTGGCTCCTCGTTACTTATACAGATTTATTCAGCAGGCTTGAATTCCTCCCCCGGAAATGAGTCTTTCTTTTCTATCTTACAGTCAGCCTGCAAATTTTCCAAACTTTTATGCTCTACTTCCTCTTTTAAACATAAGTTCCAATTTCAGATGAAATTTCCACACATCTCTAGGGCAGGGACAAAATACTTCCAGTCTCTTTGCTAAAGCATAGCAAGAGTGACCTTTGCTCCAGTTCCCAAGAAGCTCCTTATCTCTATCTGAGACCATGTGAATGTTGGCATTCACATCACTATCAGCATTTCATTAAAACCATTTAAGTCTCCAGGAGGACCCAAACTTTCCCACATCTTCCTATCTTCTTCAGAGCCTTCCAAACTGTACCAACCTCTCTGCCTGTTACCCAGTTTCAAAGTTGCTTCCACATTTTCAAATATCTTTATGGCAGTTCCTCACTCTGTGCAGTACCAATTTGCTGTATTAGTCTGTTCTTACACTGCTATAAAGAAATACCCAAGTCTGGGTACCTTATAAAAGAAAGAGGTTTAATTGATTTACAGTTCCACATGGCTGGGAAGACTTTAGGAAACTTACAATCATGGCAGAAAAGGAAGCAGTCACCTTCTTCACAAGGCAGCAGGAGACAGAATGAGTGCTGAGCAAAGGGAAAAGCCCCTTATAAAACCAACAGATCTCATGAGAACTCACTCACTGTCACCAGAACAGCATGGAGGGAACTGCCACCATGGTCCAATCACCTCCCACTAGGTCCCTCCCTTGACATGTGGGGATTATAATTCAAGAGGAGATTTGGGTGGGGACAGAGCCAAACCACATTAGATGTCATAAGTCATATTTAAAATAGGTTATAAATTATGAAAATTTTTTTGCCAATAATAATGATAAATAATATTTTTGTGGTTCAATAGTTGCATTATTTTTAAAACAATGTGATATTGAGAATTAAAGTTCTAGTTTCAAGCACAATTCAATTCAATACTTAGTTTTAGTGGTATAATGTTATATGTGAAAAAGATAACACATATCAATAAACAGATCCAAATAAAGAAGTATATTATTCGTTGTTATTGCTCTATCAAATGTTCATTCTTAACTCTCATACACCAATCATGCTAAAGTTTTGTTGAAATTCTGTTTGTAATATCCATCTTCCATAAGGCATTAGTCTTTTAAAACTCATCAAAATCAGATTCAAAACATATTGAAATACTTCATTTGGAAGATATTTAGCTGGGTTAAGTAATTCTGTTTCCATGTTCTTAAGTGTGCAGATATAAAAGGTTTTATAAGAGGTACACATCATTTATAGCAACACAAGCTCATAATCATGAAAATATTTCTCAATACACATTTTCAGAATCCTTTTTTTCTAAAATTTCTTTAGAAAAATCAACCAGTTCCTCACTTAACACTGAAGCATAACTTTTAAAAAATTGTGATAAGAACACAATGTGAAATCTTATTAACAAATTTTTAAGCGCACAGCACAGTATTTTTAATTACAGGTGCAACGTATACAGCAAATCTCTAGAATTTATTCATCTTGCCTAATTGAAACTTTATACTTGAACAGCAACCATGTCTCCCTCCTGTCAGCTTCTCACAATTGCCATTCTACTCTTTGTTTCTATGAGTCTTGACTATTCTAGATAACTCACATAAGTGTGATCATGCAATATTTTTTCTTTTGTGACTGGCTAATTTAACTCAGCATAGTGTCCTCAAGTTTCCTCTTTGTTATTGTATGTAACAGCGTTTTCTTCTTTTAAAAAATCGAATGTGGTATGTACATGCCTCATTTTCTTTATCTTTTTGTCTGTTGGTAGACTTTTAGGTTGTTGCCATATCTTGCCTATTTAAATACTACTGTAATAAACATAGAAGTGTTGGTATCTCTTTGAGATCTTGATTTTAATTCTTATATATCCAGAAATTGGATTGCTGGATCATACAGTAGTTCCATTGTTAATATTTTTTAGGAACTGCCATACTGTTTTCCACAGTGGTTGCACCATTTTGCATTCCCATCAAGAATGTTCAAAGATTCCAGTTTCTCCACATCTTCTCCAACATTTGTTATTTTCTAAATCTGTAAAATTCCTTTAAAAAAAGGGAAAAAGCTTCATGATATTTGTCTAGGCAATTTTTTAATGTGATACCAAAAGCACAAACAACAAAAGTGAAAATCTACAAGTGGGACTACATCAAACCAAAAGCTCTGCAGAGCAAATTAAGCAATCAACAAAATGAAAAGGCAACCTACCAAATGAGAGAAAATACTTGGAAATCAATATGTGATAAAAGAGTTAATATTGAAATATGTAAGGAACTACTATGACTCAATGATGAAAAAAATCCTATTAAAAATGTACAAAGGATTTGAATAGACATTTCTCCCAAAGAACACATACGAATGGCCAACAGGTATGTGACAAAGTGTGTAATGTCACTAATCATCAGGGAAATGCAAGTTGAAATCACAATAACACCTTATAGCTGTTAGGATGGCTATTAGAACACAAAAACACAAACAAAAGATAGTAAGTGGAGCATCACTTCTAATTTGAAGAGACAGAAATTCCTTTTTTTATTTTAAAAATTATATGCAACAGTGTATTCTACTGATAGCCACATAGCATTAAAGAAAAGCTCAACAAATCTGCATCACTTGCCTTTTTGTAAAAGGAAAATGGGTATCTTATCAGTAAGTGTGACTTCTTTTAAGTACTTTGCCATAGCGGAACTGGGGGAATTTCATGAGGCACAAAAGATTTTTATGGTTACTCTCCATCTCATTAAAATGTATTGTCAAGATCTTGTTTTTGTAAAATCGGTTACATCAATGCCATTTGGTAGCAATTTGTGTGTTTCTTTTTCATCTGCTTTGTTGTATTTTCTTCTGCTTTGTCTTTGAACAATGGAGTGCCAAAATTTCATGTGAGTTGCTCTCTCTACCACTTACTCTGGAAATTATTCTTATTTCTTATTATAGTCAAAGCTGTTACTCCATCAACAAGTAGTTTAAAATTTTTATACATACATTAGAGAAATAATTTATGAGTAGAAAATTATATTTTTCCTTATTCTCAATAAAGTTAGTGTCATATATGTATATATATAATAATTGGAAAAAGTCTAGAATACTAGAATATATCATAAGCTGAAAAACAGGTATACTTTTATCCAATTGTATAACAAACTTCCCACACTAGGTAATATTTATTTCCTTAAATCCTCAAGGTTTTTGTGTCTTCCAATAGTATTTTCTAACAAAAGTATGCATTATACTTTGTACCTGTTTTATTTCCCAGGTGTTTTATTTTCCAGATGCATTTACTTTAGAAAGAACGATGTTTCCCAATGGTATATAGTTTTTCTTTAATCCTTAGGTAGGAGATTAAATATTTATTACATATTTAATGAAATACTGTGAAGTCCTGGGTTAGTTATTACATGATACTTTGAACCACTATTTTAAAAACCTGTTGATATTTGCCTTCGTAATCCTGTATGGTGATTTATGTGTTAGTAATTATGATGGCTTTAAAATGATCATTAATATTTTAAAGTACAAAATCTACTTAGAGTAAGACTAATCTTTAAATATAGTGGATATAAACTATATTTCATAGAGTCTTCTTGAAAATTTTGAGTCATTTTACACAATTAATATCAGGGTAAATGGCCATTGTTTTTACCACGTAATATGTCTGACAAAGAACTTATTGAAATACATCTATACAATATAACATTATCTTGTTTCCTTACATTCTTTGGGGCAACCATTTAAAAATTTATATATAACTTTATTATGAAATTTTATACACATAGACAAAAATAGAACATAATGAACCTGATGTGCTTATCTTCCAGCTTCAATAATTATAACTGTATGGCATATCTTATTTCATCTATGCCTCCCTACTTACCTATACTTCAGATTATTTTATATCAATTTCTAGATAACATATAATTTTATCTATATGGCTCAGTGCATATCTTTAAAAATGATTATAATACTGACTACAAACAAAATTAACAATAAATTTCCAATATTATGAAATATTTAATGTTCTATTTTTTCTCATTGTTTATAATTTTATTTATATTTTTGAAGATAGAAGCAATGGGCTCAAGATATATTTTGAAGATAGATTCTACACTAGTTTCTGTTTGATTGGTTTAATGGTGGAGAAAAGAGAGAGGAATTTGATGGTGAAACAGTTTTCTAGGGGTGTCATATACTTAAATGAGGAAGACTGTAGAGGTAGATTTGGGTAAGAAGATAAAGCATTCAGCTGGAGAAATATCAAGATGGAAACATGTTAACATTTGGATGAATAAACCTGTAACTCAAAAAGGAGGTGTGGTTTAGAGACATACATTTGGAAATAGGTATATCGTAGATAATACTTATTTTTTTTTACTTCTCTTGTCGGTTTCTTTTTTCTTCCTTTTTTAAATTATACCTTAAATTCTGGGATACATGTGCAGAATGTCTAGGTTTGTTACATAGGTATACATGGGCCATGGTGGTTTGCTGCAACCATCACCCTGTCAGATATCTAAGTTTTAAGCTCTGTCTGTGTTAGGTATTTGTCCTAATGCTCTCCCTCCCCATGACCCCCACCCCCCAACAGGCCCCAGTGTGTGATGTTCCCCTCCCTGTGGCCATGTGTTCTCATTGTTCAACTCCCACTTATGAGTGAGAACATACAGTGTTTGTTTTTCTGTTCCTGTGTTAGCTTGCCGAGAATGATGGTTTCCAGCTTCATCCATGTTCCTGCAAAGGACATGAAGTCATTCTTTTTTATGGCTGAATAGTATTCCATGGTGTATATGTACCACATTTTCTTAATCCAGTCTATCATAGATAGGCATTTGGGTTGGTTCCAAGTCTTTGCTATTGTGAATAGTGCTGTAATAAACATATGTAATGCATGTGTCTTTATAGTAGAATGATTTATAATCCTTTGGGTTTATACCTAGTAATGGGATTGCTGGGTCAAATGGTATTTCTGGTTCTAGATCCTTGAGGAATCATCACACTGTCTTCCATAATGGTTGAACTAATTTACACTCCCACCAACAGTGTAAAAGCGTTCCTATTTCTCCACATCCTCTCCAGCATTTGTTGTTTCCTGACTTGTTAATAATCTCCATTCTAACTGGTGTGAGATGGTATCTCATTGTGGTTTTGATTTGCATTTTTCTAATGACCAGTGATAATGAGCTTTTTTTTTCATGTTTGTTGGCTGCATAAATGTCTTCTTTTGAAAAGTGTCTGTTCATATCCTTTGCCCACTTTTTGATGAGATTGTTTGTTTTTTTCTTGTAAATTTGTTTAAGTCCTTTAAGATTCTGGATGTTAGCCCTTTGTCAGATGGATAGATTGCAAAAATTTTCTCCCATTCTGTAGATTGCCTGTTGACTCTGATGCTAGTTTCTTTTGCTGTGCAGAAGCTCTTTAGTTTAATTAGATCCCATTTGTCAATTTTGGCATTCGTTGTCATTGCTTTTGGTGTTTTAGTCATGAAGTCTGTGCCTATGCCTATGTCCTGAATGGTATTGCCTAGGTTTTCTTCTAGGGTTTTTATGGTTTTAGGTTTTATGTTTAAGTCTTCAATCCATCTTGAGTTAATTTTTGTATAAGGTGTAAGGAAGGGATCCAGTTTCAGCTTTCTGCATACGACTAGCCAGTTTTCCCAGCACTATTTATTAAATAGGGAATCCTTTCCCCATTGCTTGTTTTGTCAGGTTTGTCAAAGATCAGGTTGTTGTAGATGTGTGGTATTATTTCTGAGGCCTCTGTTCTGTTCCATTGATCTATATATCTGTTTTGATACCAGTAGAATGCTGTTTTGGTTACTGTAGCCTTGTAGTGTAGTTTGAAGTGAGGTAGCATGAGGCCTCCAGCTTTGTTCTTTTTGCTGAAGATTGCTTGGCTATACGAGCTCTTTTTGGGTTCCATGTGAAATTTAAAGTAGATTTTTTTCTAATTCTGTGAAGAAAGTCAATGGTAGCTTGATGGGAATAGCATTGAATCTATAAACTACTGTGGGTAGTATGGCCATTTTCACAATATTCGTGTTTCCTATCCATGAACATGGAATGTTTTTCCATTTGTTTGTGTCCTCTCTTATTTCCTTGAGCAGTGGTTTGTGGTTTTCCTTGAAGAGGTCCTTCATGTCCCTTGTAAGTTGTATTCCTAAGTATTTTATTCCCTTGCAGCAATTGTGAATGGGAGTTCACTCATGATTTGGCTCTCTGCCTGTCTATTATTGGTTTTTCCTTTCCATATTTAGTGCTTCCTTAAGGAGCTCTTGTAAGGCAGGCCTGGTCGTGACAAAAATCCCTCAGCATTTGCTTGTCTGTACAGGATTTTATATTTCCTTCATTTATGAAGCTTAGTTTGGCTGGATTATGAAATTCTGGGTTGAAAATTCTTTACTTTAAGAATGTTGAATATTGGTCTCCACTCTCTTCTGGCTTGTAGGGTTACTGGAGAGAGATCTGCTGTTAGTCTGTTCGACTTCCCTTCGTAGGTAACCTGACCTTCCTCTCTAGCTGCCATTAACATTTTTTCCTTCATTTCAGCTTGGAGAATCTGAGGATTACGTGTCTTGGAGTTGCTCTTCTCAAGGAATATCTTACTAGTGTTGTCTGTGTTTCCTGAATTTGAATGTTGGCCTGTCTTGCTAGGTTGGGGAAGTTCTCCTGGATAATATCCTGAAGAGTGTTTTCCAACTTGGTTCCGTTCTCCCTGTCACTTTCAGTTACACCAATCAATCATAGGTTTGGTCTTTTCACATACTCCCCTATTTCTTGGAGAGTTTTTTCATTCATTTTTCTTTCTTCTCTACTCTTGTCTTCATGCCTTATTTCAGTAAGTTGATCTTCGACCTCTGATATCCTTTCTTCCATTTGATTGATTCAGCTATTGATACTTGTGTATGCTTCACAAAGTTCTCATGCTGTGTTTTTCAGCTCCATCAGGTCATTTATGTTCCTCTCTAAACTGGTGATTCTAGTTAGCAATTCCTGTAACCTTTTATCAAGGTTCTTAGCTTCCTTGCTTCGGGTTAGAACATGCTCTTTTAGCTCAGAGTTTGTTATTACCTACCTACTGAAGCCTACTTCTGTCAATTTGTCAAACTCATTCTCCATCCAGCTTTGTGCCCTTGCTGGAGAGGAGTTGTGATCATTTGGAGGAGAAGAGGCGTTCTGATTTTTGGAATCTTCAGCATTTTTGTTCTTTTTTTTCCTCATCTTCATGGATTTATCTACCTTTGACCTTTGATACTGATGACCTTTCAATGAGGTTTTTGTGTGGGCATCTTTTTTGTTGATGTCAATGTTATTGCTTTCTCTTTGTTAGTTTTTCTTCTAATAGTCAGGCCCCTCTTCTGCAGGTCTGCTGGAGTTTGCTGGAGGTCCACTCCAGACTCTGTTTGCCTGGGTATCACCAGCAGAGGCTGCAGAACAGCAAAGATTGCTGCCTCCTCCTTCCTCTGGAAGCTTCATCACAGAGGGGGACCCACCTGATGCCGCCAGACTTCTCCTGTATGAGGTGTCTGTCGACTCCTGCTGGGAGGTGTCTCCCAGTCAGGAGGCATAGGGGTCAGGGACCCACTTGAGGAGGCAGTCTGTTCCTTAGCAGAGCTTGAGTGCTGTGCTGGGAGATCTGCTGCTGTCTTCAGAGATGGCAGGCAGGAACATTTAAGTCTGCTAAAGCTGTGCCCACAGCCACTCCTTTCCCCAGGTGCTCTGTCCCAGGGAGATGGGAGTTTTGACTATAAGCCCCTGACTGGGACTGCTGCCTTTTTTCAGCGATGCTCTGCCCAGTGAGGAGTCATCTAGAGAGGCAGTCTGGCCCAAGCCACTTTGCTGCGCTGAGGTGAGCTCCCCCCAATCTGAACTTCCTGGCTTCCTTCACACTGTGAGGGGAAAACCACCTACTCAAGCCTCAGTAATGGTGAGTGCCCCTCCCCCCACCAAGCTCAATCACGCCAGGTCGACTTCAGACTGCTGTGCTGACAGCGAGAATTTCAAGCCAGTGGTTCTTAGCTTGCTGGGCTCCATGGGAGTGGGAACTAACGAGCAAGACCACTTTGCTCCCTGGCTTCAGCACCCTTTCCAAAGGAGTGAACGGTTCTGTCTCATTGGAGTTCCAGGCAACACTGGGGTGCAAAAAAACCTCCTGCAGCTAGCTTGGTGTCTGCCTGAATAGCCGCCTAGTTTTGTGCTTGAAACCCAGGGCCCTGGTGGTGTAGGCACCCGAGGGAATCTCCTGGTCTGTTGGTTGCAAAAACCGTGGGAAAAGCATAGTATCTGGGCAGGTTAGCACAGTCCCTCACAACTTCCCTTGGCTAGGGGAGGGAGGCCCCGGGCCCCTTGCACTTCCTGGAGTGGGGTAACGCCTCACCCTGCTTTTGCTCACCCTCCGTGGGCTGCACCCCCTGTCTAACCAGTCCCAATGCGATGAACTGGGTGCCTCAGTTGGAAATGTATAAATCACCCACCTTCTGTGTTGGTCCCGCTGGGAGCTGCAGACCAGAGCTGTTCCTATTCAGCCATATTCCATAGATAATATTTAAAACTTTGAGAATAAAGGAGACAAATGAAAGAGAGACTACAGAGTAAGAAAAGAAGAGTTGCTCAGGACTAAGCCTGACCAACCTGATGTTCCTGAGGAGAATGAGAAGAAGGGACCACAGAAAAATGAGGGTGTAGTGCTACTGAAACTCAGAGACATGGCTCAAAAAAGCAGTAGGGTGTTGAATACTGCTGAGAGGTTTAATGCAATGAAAACTGAAAAATGCTTAACTAGTCTGAGACTGGGATCCTCCACTTGCATATGTTCTGCTTTTGGGAGAGTCACCTAATGTATCTGGATTTGTTTCATCATCTGTAAAATAGTTGTGCTTGTGAAAGGAGGTGTTGAGTGCTGTGAAAGGAAGGGGTTTGCTTGGGAAGTGCCAGACATTGCAAGATGGTTAAATGCAAGATCGGACAATGCAAGATGGTTAAATGTAGAGGTGAGGGTGGAGTAGATGATCTGCCACCTCTAAAAATGTATGAAATGTGAGCCTATGGACAGGATGATAGTATTTAACTTCACAGGATGGGTGAAAGGATTTTCTGTATCACTCACTAAAGTACCAAGTACTAGGTAAATACAAAGTATTATTTCTGTTTACTGAGAATATACATATCAAAGGGAATTGAGGATTTGTGGCAGCTGTTTTAAGATAGACTTAGGCTATAGCCATGATGGGTGATCTCATATAGAAGAAGCTGGAGGCAGAATTGTCAGGTCTGTGAACCCAAATGTTACTGCATCAGCACCTTAAAAGTTAAGAGGTCCCTGAGGCTTTGAGATTGACTTGCGTCTGATCTTCTCAAGTGACAGCCACTAGGAGATTTTGCCTTGTTCTCATACCACAAAACTATCTCGATAATCTGAGGCCACCTGCTGGGTGGTCAGGTCAGAACATCCTTCCTTTTGGTACCACTCTCAGAATTGCCCACTCCTGCCCACTACCACAAACACATTTACTTTTATATAGGGGAGAGAGTGGAAGGGGAGGAGGATCCCTGTTCCCCAGGGCCTTGCCACGGAAATAATGCTGAGGCTTCCACTGCTTCCTAGTGTGTCATGCAGGGAGAAATCACTGGGTCCTCATGCAGCAATCTTGTGCATTTGGGAACCTCATGTACAGTGAATGCTCAATAAATACTTGTTTTTCTTAAAAAGGGAATAACTAGCAATTCATATTGTGTATTAGTGGGAGGCAAGGCTAACCTTTGCCATTGGCCTATGGTGTTGGCTCTGTGGGATGATTTTGCAAATGTTCTGTTCCCACATTAGTAGCTTTCTGGATGATTACAATTCTACTTTTAGAATTCCACCCTTTAATGGGCATTGTTCTCTGACAAAATGCAAGGGAGAGTGAAATCACCTCATTAGCTTTTTATATCTTACTGCATTTGAGTTATTTGGATCTCTCTTGAGAGCAGAGTTTGAAAGGGATGTTGAGAAAGCCGGGGAGCTGAAGGAAGGTGGGGTACAAAAATCTAATTCTATAGATTTCACAGTTGTGCCTAAGACCAGTCCTGATCAGTAGCTTTCACAAGGCACGTACCCGAGGACAATGTGTGCTCCCTCTCATTCTGTCTTTCAGTAATTCCTTTATACTTCACTTTGAATATGTATTGTGAGTCAAATGTCCCACACATAGTCACATGTTCTTAATACAGTTACACCCAGATGCACAAAGAGTAACGTTTTTAGTCTCTCAGATTCAAATTTTGTGTGACTGATAGATTAACACAGTAACGCGAGCAAACACGAAGTACCAGAGTTTCAGGTGACACATTTAATTAATGACATTCAGGCAAGCAAAGAAAGATAAGCATTCTGGTAGCAGCCAATTACAAATTACAGATTAATGAATGTAATTTTGGGTTTCAGAGCTTTTCGTATTTTATTCTAACACTGGGATCAACATTAATCAGCTCAGAAGGGGGAAGGTCCAGGCCTGCTAAGCAAGGCATCCATCTAAGGATAGCTTTTGCTTTTGCTTCATCTGCATGACCGATTAGACAGAATTACCAAACTTAATCTGACCTCTAGTGGCACCTCGTATTAACAAGCACATTTGAAATCCACTTAGGAATTTTGCTGTGAGAATTCTACTATCGTCCCATCTCACAGCTGGAAGGAACCTTAGAGATGATCTGCTTGGCAGGCTTCTACCCACTCCCCGATTTCACAGATGAGGAGACTGAGGCCTGGAGATATTGATGAGTGATGATACAAATTGAATAGCTAATTGATAGAGAAGTCAATGATGACAGAATCCAAGTTTCTAAACAATTTTAATTTTAATTTTTGTGGATACATAGTAGGTGTATACATTTATAGGATACATAAGATATTTTGATACAGGCATGCAATGAGTAATAATGACATCATGGAAAATGAGGTATCCATCCCGTCAAGTATATTTATCCTTTGTATCACCAACAATCTAGTTACACTCTTTTAGTTATTTTAAGATGTACAATTAAATTATTGTTGAGTATAGTCACTCTGTTGTGCTATCAAATACTAGGTCTTATTCATTCTTTCTAACTATTTTTTGTACCCATTAAACCATCCCAATCTCCCCCATACCTTCCTACTACCCTTCCCAGCTTATGGTAACCATTCTTCTTCTAGCTCCAGAATCCAGGTTTTTAGATTTCTACACTGTTATGACTGTATCAGCAGAGAAAAGTCAATATGCAAGTCTGTAAGATTCTTGATAAGAATAAGCTTAGGTGTATACAATTAATGGCTGTCTGAAATGTCAAAAGCATCAAAACACTTTTGGTTCAATATCTGTATATTTTAGCCCAAAGTTCCAGAGTTTTATGGCATTATCTGAATCAAAGTAACTGATTTTGGTTTAGCTACATTTAAATGGTGAATTTCTTTGATTTTTTTGAGTCAATGGTTTATAACTATTAGTCTTAGTAAGTGAGACGATTGTAATGATTTAATCGGACCAACAATTCAGTGAACTAATCTAATATTCAGTTCTAAATGTCAGGCATATTCAAATTGGGACAACATATGAATCTTTTTGTACTCAATTCCAGGAGTTTTACTCAAACCACGGGCTGTGTTAAGCAGTTGAAAATAACTCAGACTTCAGGTTTGAGTAGATCTGGGTTAGAATTCTGGATTCTTCTCTGCATTCATTTCTATTGCTGCTGTAACAAATTACCACAAACTGAGTGATTTAAAGTAACACACACTTACTTTCCTTTATTTCTGGAGATCAAAAGTCCCAAATACATTTTAAGGGGCAACAAGGCGTCAGCAGGATTTTTTCCTTCTGGTGGCTTCAGGGGAGAATCCTTTTCTGGACTCTCCTACTTCTAAAGGTTGCTGACATCCCTTGGATCCTGGCTACATCACCCCAACCTCTGCTTCCATGATCATATTGCCTTCTCTTCTGTAGTAAAATTTCCCCTTTATGAGGATACACATGACCACATTTATGGGCCACCTGGATTTCTTGGGTAATCTTGCCACCTTTGAATCCTGATTTTAATCACATCTACAAAGTTGCTTTTGCCATGTCAGGTAACGTTAACAGGTTCTAGGGATTATGATATGGACATCTCGAGTGGGTTTTTTATTCAGCCTGCCACAGTCTCTTACCAGCTGTGTGATGTAGGTCTAATCTTCTTAACCAGCCTTATTGAATTGGTCATGAGGCTTCAAACAGAGGATAGATAAAACACACCTAGCAAACTACCTGGTGCACAATAGGTGCTCAGCAATAGCAATGCTCTCTTCTCTTCCCTTGGCTTAATCAGTAGATGAAATATCTAACAGTAGATTTTGCATGTAGTGGAGGAGGTTTATATTCAGTGTAGTCTAAGATCCGGTTTCTAGAAGCAGAATTACCACTGGGTAGATGAAGTAGAAACTGGAAATCCCTGAAATGCAGTATTTCTCAGTCCAACATTTCCCAAAAGATGAATTCCTCTCTCCACCCCCCTGAACGGTGCATCTTGCATTTTGATTTTGGAAACTTGATTACTTTCTTCATCAGATTGTCCTTTCCTAGTCTGCATAGATAAAAACTTCATTGCTGGTAATCAAATTAATTGTCTTTTAAAATAATTATGTCCTGTGGCAATCAATTATACAAGTCTACAGATGGCACATAAAGTGTGTGCTGAATGGAATGATAATGGAATATAAACTATATTCAGGTTTACCCTGTTTTATTGTTTCTACTTGGCCATGTAGTTGGTCTACCTGAGAGGGATACTTAAAGAAATGTACTGCTATATTTGGCCTCTTATGTTTTGCTCTCCTTCTCTTTTTATCATCTTTTACAACACAGATTTAGAGAAAATGTGTGTAGTAGAACTCAGTTTCCTTGATTGTTGGTAATGATGTCCAACAACTTGATGTGAAATGATTCACTGATAGCCACTCTGGAAGCCTTACTTTGAACATCTTTCTTAGTGACACCATTAATTACAGGCTGCAGTCTGGCTATCATCAAACTGAATGTGGCCTTCAGAAGTAGTCTGCTTGGGCAGCATGGGATTCAAAATGCTCCCTTTGCATGTGTTCAGATGGGCAATCACTCTGTAGTTTTCCCCAGTGATAATACCTACCATAATGGGCTGTTGCATGCATTGATGCCAGCTCCCTGAGGGCATTTCTCCAGGGCGGAAACTGACATATAGAAAAAAGGTGAAGGCAAAATAAGACGGACATCTATGGCTCCTTAAAATGATTTTCTCCCAAATCAAGACATGGGTCCGTCCTGTGCACATGGCTACATATAGTTGCCTTTACCATGCAATGGCCCTTCCTTTTTTTTCAGAGTGTTCCAGATTTGCCTTAAGCTGTCACCCAGTGGCTGTGTAACTAGCTGCTTTTGTGACTGTTACAGGCAAGTGATTGAAAATACCTAGATCCTGTTCATACAAAGCTAGAATTAGAGGTTCTGAAAAATATTTTTCTCTAACATTCTGTGATTCTATGTTTTAATAATTTTCTTATTGGAGAAGGTAACTTTTGCCAATGAAAAAAACCACAGTAAATTTAGAGGAGAAAAGGGCTGGATAGGCAGGTGAAATGACCTTGAGAGAAAGGAGAGGAGATAGAGCAGCAGTATCAGCTACATGTAATGTGCACTGGTGCGTCTGGCCTGAAAATAAGTTCCTTCGACAATATCTCCTGTAGGTATTTTGCTCTGCTTTATTTTTACCTTTATCAGATGGTCATTAAAATTTCCTAAGCTCAAAAATTCTTTGATCCTTCATTGTCACATCTGTATGCCATGTTTAACCTCCGTACTAGTTAGAATGCAGAGGGCATTAGGAACCACACGAATTTGTTATCAGGAGCTTCTATTTTCTTGTGTCAATTCTTTGTGTTCTATAGTATATTGTGCTGCAATGCAGCAAAAATTACTGACAAGATCAAAATATTATAAAGGTAGAATTTTCAATAAGAAACATAAATACAAAACCAATGTTACCAGTTATCACTAAACTAACCTGTTCAGAATGTGCAATTCTAGCCCTTGGCAGAATGATACCTCAAGATATTGGTTTTCTGCAGCTAAGTGGATACTTTGCCCCGTAAAAGGTAGGGATATTTTTCAGCCACAAAAGCCCTAACAGACCTGCACTTATAGACTCAGGGAAAAGCTTGTACTGTCTGTGGATCACAGGGAAGCCAGAGTTGCAGCTGACTCTGACTTTGTGCCCACAAGGTGGCGGTAGAGGAGCACAGAAAAAAGAAATCATCTTGGGCTGTTAATCACGTTGACTGTTTAGCAGCTAAGAGGGAAGCCGATCTGTCATTAGGTAAGACCAAGCAGAAATTTATGGATTTTTTACCTTAGTGGAAAACACTGGTTTGAGGCTCATGGCTGTTTCTAAGACCTTGTGATTTTATACAAAAATTCCATTCAATTATCATCATCAAATAGCTGTCCCTATTTTTCCTTGATTTTGGCATATTTTAGCTTTTCACAGCTGGATCAACTGATGGGCTTAATTTCAGCCCAGGCCAGCCCCAAGTCCTGAGGCAGTCCTGACAGGAGCAGAAAGGAGAGCAGCTGCCTCTGTGCAGGTGTGTTTGATAAGCAGCTCTTAGGCCATATATTCCAGGGGCTGGCGTTTCCAGCTTCTCGGGTGGGATTCGCTTCTGCCTCCTATCAAGATTCATATGGTGAGAAATTCATCAAATGGGAAAAAGATTTAGATGCTGGTTTAGGCAACCAACGACAATGATATAGGAATACTGACGAAGACTAAATTCAGGTGGTCATCCATAATTGGTAAGACACTTAAACGCTAACTAGTATCCCAAATAACTCCCTCTCCCTCCCCACACTATCATTCGGCTTCTCTATCCTTTTCTCTTCTTTACTTCCCAGCAGATCCTGTATCTGGAACCTGAAGGGGAAGTTCTTGGTACCCTTCCAGCTTTGGATTTTCTAACTCTGTTTTCTATTGGGTTTTACCTTGCCTAGGATTCTTCTATGCAGTATTCAATCCTTCATCTCCTGCTTGGGGAGAACAGTTCTAAGGATGTGAACAGCTTACCTAAGAAACTGACCATGACCATGTCTTGCCCATGCCCCTCTGCCCCTAAAATGTATCTCCTAATGCGGACAATTCTCTGGGTCACATCCGAGTACTTGTTCTTTCTTCTTTTTCTACTTTTTTTTTTTTTTTTTTTCTAGAGACAGGATCTCACTCTGTCACTCAGGCTGTATTGCAGTGGCATGATCCCAGCTCATGCAGTCTTGACTCTTGGGCTAAAGTGAGCCTCTCCTCTCAGCCTCCTGAGTAGCTGGGACTACAGGTGCATGACATCTCACCCAGCTAATTTGTAAAATTTTTGTAGAGACAGGGTCTCATTACGTTGCCCAGGCTGGTCTCAAACTCCTGACCTAGAGTGATCCTTCCACCTCAGCCTACCAAAGTGCTGGGATTACAGGCATGAACCACCATGCCCGGTGCATCCCAGCTTTTTAATAAAGTGCAGCACCAAATAAATACTCCTCGGAGTGATAAGGGAAGGAAAGGAGCCAGGCAGGGTCTGAGACAAAGCCTGAATCAGTCCACCCTCAAAAAAAGAGAATTTTTTGGTGCCTTCTATTTTATTTCAAACATGTTTGTGAGGTTTGCATTCTACTAACGTGTATCTATGCTTGTTTGAATATATTAAAATACATTTAATTGCTTTGACATTGAGTAAAATTGCTCCAGGAAAATGCAACCTATTTATCCTGTGACTTTGAGTCTTTTTGGCCACTCTGACAATTACCCCTTGAATTTGAGTTTCTCAGCTAAGATTAGGTAGCTAGGTTGGCAGCTAGCTGATGGCATAAGCTTTTTAGAAGCCAGAGCATGACAACATTTCAAAGAAGACGGGAGAGTAGTAGTTAGCTCTGGCTATAAAATTCAGTTTTTAACTTTGGCTTCTGATCCCCTACAATGACTATTAAGGTGATGGGTTTGGAAGTCAGACTGAACTGGGTTGATTCTAGCTACGAATTGTGTAACCTTGGACATGATATGGGGCCTCTCAGCCTCATCTTTTTAATACATAAACAGGAATAATTGTAATCATTTAGGATTGTTGTGAGATGTAAATGCTAGAATGTGCCCGAAAGGACCGAAAGTGTATAAAGCACTTAGTACCTGATACACAAGGGGCGCACTCCATAAATGTTCTATCATTGTTATGAATGAGCCGTTTGGATACTGCATTGAGCAATCCATTTGATCCCATTTGCTGAATATGAACTTAGTCTGATATTTTCAATAGTACCAGGTTAAAATACAGCTTCTTACAATGCAAAGGCACCTATAAAATATCAGAGTTGCTTTAATATTGTTCCCTATGGCTTGTGCCTCTTTCAGTAAGGCAACCTGTATAAACAAAACATTTTCAGTTTAGAGAAAAGGAGTGGGAGTGGGGTGAGGACAGGGCTTATTTTTCACTCCATAGCTTAACTGTTTGGCTCTGAGATGATCTGATGACTTGGCAGTTGGCAGCTAGCTGATGGCATAGGCTTTTTAGAAGCCAGAGCATGACAACATTTCAAAGAAGACAGGAGAGTAGTAGTTGGCTCTGGCTATAAAATTCAGTTTTTAACTTTGGCTTCTGATCCCCTACAATGACTATAGTCCCCTTTTCAGTCTTTGCTCCCAAACAAAGCAGAGATGGAAGTCCTGTAGAGTCAGGGACTAGTTAATTCTTCATGTCGGCTCAATGCATTTTGGAAGAGGATCTGAGAAATAGCCATCTTATGTGATCTCTTGAATAAAACGTATTAATACAGGGTAAGTAAGGGAATGCGTTTTGACTCTGACCCATTGCAGTTTGTGCAGAGGTGAGTAGACACTGCCTGCTTCAAACACAAGTGTCAGCTAGGTGATACTTAAATCTAGTAAATTTAAGGCATTACCTCAAGTTCTCTCAGATATAAACACATTTGGTGCCTTGGCCTGGCACTCAATTACTTTACACATGAGCAGGGGAAACAGCATATTCTTATGCAACACTATATTTAATGCAATCACCAATGTAAGCTCCATTAACACAAGGACTCTCTTAATCAATTAATTAATCTGACAAGCATAAAGTATACACAAGATCTGAAACTGTGTGGTGTGGATTTGATTGAACAAGGTATGAAGTTTATACTTAAAGATCTTACAATCTAGTTGGAGGGAGGCAAATAGGTAATTATGACGCAGTCTCTATGAGAAGGTGCTAACTCCGCCTGAGGGAGTCAGGTGAGGTCTTACATCTGAGTGCGTCGACAGACTCATGTCTTTGTACGGTCTATGTGGTTGTTGGAAGCAGATTGGATTAGAAGAATTCTGCTGGTATTGAAAAGGTAAGGATGAATACTAAAGGCATTTTAAACTTTAGAAGCTAAAGGACAGCTTGCAGGTCTCCATAACTTATGATGTAGAGAATCAGAGGAAAGGAAAAGTCTATGGTGATTCTAAGGCATAGAACAGACTGGGTGCCCAGTAGAATGGCGGTGTCATGACAGAGAAGGAGAACATAATAATGATGACCAACTAATTTTGGCTTTGAGAGTAAGATCAATTTACAGTTTACAGGTTAAACTTGAGATGTAATTTCTAAGCATATATTAAGGAATTTATAGCTAAGGCTGTTGGGAATTTTTTTACTGGGTCTTTACTCTCTATATCCACTGACAATAGCTAACATGTTGAAATATATAAAATTAAAGTATATTTTGTATAAATTTGGGAAGGATTATCAGAATATGTTAGAAATATATTATCAGAATATGTTATGTCAGAATATGTTAAAATAAAGGTATTTGCTACTGATATTAATAGAGATGTAAATTAAGGGGATATGGGAACGCTAATGAATGAGTAAAGTGAGAAAAGTTAAACTAAAAAAGTTAAAGTAGTGCTCTCTCAGAAGTCCTTTGTGACAAAAATAATCAATTTCCCCAAATTCTCTTACCCTTACTTCTTGAAAGTTTTTAAATCTGTCTCCTTGTCTTCAACAATATTCGCACTGGTTTAGCTAAAGCTTTCCCTCCCATATTCTGGGTTAATAAGAATCTATTAAGTTTCCACCTTGCTTCCAGTCTCATTACCCCAGTCCACCTTCCACACTGTTATTTGAATGATCATTCCAAAGGACACATTACCATATTTCAACCTTCCTATAAATGCATCCACTGGCTCTGTCTCTTCTATAGCATCTTAGCACTCGCTTAGATTCTGATGTTTTCACTTTTCACCCCACATAATTGTACACACATGGCCTTTTCATATTAAGGTGTGTACTTTTTGAGTCTAGGGACAATGTCTTATTCATTTCTGCATTTCCTAGGTCTAGAACCATATCCTTCTCTTATCGTATTCTTGATAAAAGTGGGTTTATTATGGGCTGAATTTGGCTCCTCGAATTCATATGGTGAAGCCCTAATCCCAAAGGATGTGGAGACAGGATCCTTAAGAAGGTCATTAAGGTTAACTGAGGTCATAAGCTTGAGGTCCTGATTCTGTAGGACTAGTGTTCTCATAAGAAGTGGCAGAGACACCAGGAGTAGTGCCGGTGCAAAGAGGAAAGAGCATGTGAGCACACAGAGAAGGTGCTGTCTGCAAGCCGAGGAGAGAGGCCTCACCATATATGAACCCTGCTGGCACCTTGATGTTGGACTTCCAGCCTCCAGAACTGTGAGAAGATAAATTTCTGTTGTTTAAGCCAGTCAATCTGTGGCACTTTGTTAAGGCAGCCCAGCCAGACTAATACAGGGTTGAGTTGGGCAGATATGATGGATCATGTCTAGTATGTATTCGCCATGAGAGGTCAATATCAATCTCTCTAGGTTTCTTGGCATTGCAGGTCACCTCTAAGTTCATGTGACAAAAATAGATCACTTTCTTAAGTGTTCTTAGCTGAGGACTCAAGGCTGATAATAGGATTGTTTGAATCCTAATAAACAGTCAAGTATTTTTTAAAGAAATGCACTCTAAGAGCGGCTTTTGAAATTTTTCCTGCTTTTCTTCTTCTCCTGTACAAACTCCTAGGATGTGAAGATGACCCAAGGAAAGTTGATGCTGTTAGGAGAAAGAGCAAAAGAATTACTGGGAATCCAAGAGTATGTCCATATATGTCAGGACTCACAGGGTTTTATAGGCTCATGAATCGAGCGTGTGGCATCCTGATTTTGATTAAAGATTATCCACCGGGGAGCAGGTGTTCTTTGAGCTTTGCTTAAGCCTTCATGAACAAAGAGATCCTTCAGATACGCACTGTGAACTTCCTGTTATAGTAACATGGGACTCTTGGGGATGGTTGTTGCACATAATTTACTGCATGCACTGACTGGACACACACCACTGCTCACTGTACCCCAAACAATATTTAGAGAGGTGCTGCTAGCAATCTGGCCTTCTGCTTTAAGCTTGGTGGCTGCTCCACAGTTATTCAGAGAATTTCGATTGAAAGAAAACCAGAGAATTACAATGAAAAAAACAAGGATAAGGGGTTTCATTAAGCTACCTCACAAATGATGAATCCCCAAACCAAAAGTTAGTAGGAAGGATCAAGGCCAAGTCTTACCTTCACAGTTGCCATAACTTTTTACCTTCTGCTGTGCATTTCTTTATCTGATTTATTTCATCAACTTGGTCAAATTGTGTGTGTGTTTGTGTGTGTGATAGAGAGAGAGAGAGTTGGAGCTCTCTTCTATAATGATGTTTGTGATGTAACTCTCTTTTATTATTACCATAATGCTTATTCGCACGATTTGTAATTTTCAGGGTGCTTTCCCAGCTTCTCTATTTTATTTGCTTCATACATTGGCCACATTAGATTACTGCAAGGACAGCAATTGTCTTATTTAGTGTACTGTTTAATGCTACACAGCCCAGCACTCTTCATGTTTATCCATCAATGATTCATCCAATGATTATGATAGGTTTTAGAGAAATGAAAATTCTGGACATCTTTCAGATAAAAGACCAAACAATTCCATAGGGATGCTTTTATAACATTTGAACTGTAGGGAACTCAGATAATTAAGACAGCACATGATTTCATACTGGTTCTTTGGTTTTATTTCATGATTTTGTCATTTGTTAAATTTTGCTTTGATTTTTGACTTTGAGTTTCATCTCTCTTAAAACAACTGAGTGTTGTCCATTAGGCTCAGGTGACAAAAGAATGTTTGATCTCTTGTCAATGAGAAATCTCAGAAAAACACAATCTATGTAATTATTTTGTGCAATATGCAACTGGAGGTTTGAAAAAAATAATAAAAGTCAGTGTCTAACCCTTTCTATGATTCCCTGACACTAAGTAGTGGTGATGCTATCAATTTCTTTACCTTAACCTATCTTAGTTCATTGCTTTTGTTGAAATTCAGCCCAAATAGAAAACTGTTTCATTAGGTAGGGTTATATATCATAACATATGTGTAGGAGACACCACTGATGTGACATAGCCGATCCTTGAAAGTACGAAATAATTTTTCTATGCATTTACAATATATTTTCTGTAAGAAGAGAAGTTTGGGAAGGAACAGAAAAGTATACTACGAGTTAATTTAGTATTGTCTGTTAAAATCGGGACTATGCTTGACAGCTTGCAACTGACACTGAAACCATGAAGTAAAGTAACCATCTTGGTTTATTTTAGCAGCAATTAAATACATTTTGTTGCCCAGAATTTGGTTTAATATTAGGAAAAACCCCATAAACTCGAGTTAATTGAATTCCATAAATCAATTAAAATGTGATATTAATTAATATCAGTGGTAGGAACGTCTGTGGTGTTGCAGCAATTTATGAGGACTTCCGCAGTCTGTATTTTTTGTTGCCATTAGCAAAGCCCATGGATTCCGATGTTTGCATAAAACAATATTTGAAGAAAAGAGGGAGAAAGTGTGATTGTTTTTACTTTCGCTAGATCTTCCTGCTCAATTATACTTCGAGGTCATGATACCATAAAAAAAGCTAAAATTAGCTTAGTTGGCATAGGAGATCATCTAAAAGGTGTGTGGATTTCAAACCAACCCAAAGAGAAGGTAAGAGTTCGTCTGTTAAGTGATGGCCACCAGATGGCAGTGCATCTCAAGGAATGGAGGGAGGACATCTCTTCTGGGCCAGAACTGCCAAAGTCTACCATGAGCACTACTTCTCTTCCCTAAGCCAAAGAGATGAAGGGATGAAGATCTGAAAGTGTTTAAATATTTCAAATCTTGCAGAAAACCTTGGAGAAACAATCTTGCCAACTGCAGGTGTGTGATTGCTGAGATTGAATCCTGAGTGATTCTGAATGGAATATTTAATTTATTAGCTTTTAAATCTTGTGAAGACAGGGCTGTCCTTCTCAGAACATAGGTTGTAGCCCTTTATGTGGCAAGGTGTGAGTCTCTATTGTGGGGGCTCTTCTTCTTAATTCATATTCTCTCCTTAGGTGATCACATTGACCCCTGTGATTTCAATGTCATCCACATCCATGGTTATGACCTATAGCTCTATCTGCTACCTACTCAGTATCTTCATTTTGACGTGTTTCAAAGAAGTCTTTAATTTCACAGATCTCACACTTAACTCTAATGCTTGGTCCCCTGCAACTCACAATTTTTCCAGTGTTTGCCAGTTTATCATCCAACCAAGCCCTAAAACTAGAAATCTGAGAGTCATTTTTTAACTCCTCTCTCTTCTTCACTCCTGATATCCATTCAATCTTAAAGCTTGTTCATTCTCTATCTCTACATTTTTTTGCTACTATTCCCACTTTTACTGTGCCTTTTTCCCGAGCCCATGGTTTTGCACAGAACTTCTAAATAATATCTGTGAATCCATTCTTGCTCCATTCCTATGTATCTTCCGTAGTCAGTGACCTTTAAAAATGTAAATCAGATGGTGACACTTTTGGTCTTATCTTGATCACTACCACTCTCTACTGAACCTCTATGAGGCAGTCACACTGATTCTCTTTCCATTTTTGTTTTGTTATTTGCAAACTCGACGCCTTGGATCATAATGTTACCACTGTTTGGGATGCCATTTTTCTCTTTTTTATTCCCTTCCTCTAAATAGGGTCTTGTCTTTCAAAATTCATCTCAAATATCACTTGCTCAGAAAGCTTTTCCTAACTCAGAAAACTAGGTTAGACCTCTGTTTTATTATGGGCTACTTCCCTGGTGTTTTATTTATCACACTGGTAATCGTTTGTTCATTGTTTCTTGCTAAACTTTTAGTGCCATGAAGAAAAATGACCATGTCTGTCTTGGCCATTGCTGTATCTTCTGTGTGTAGCACAGTGCCTGGATTATAGTTGTCATTCAATACACATTTGTAGAATGGATTACCTCATGAATGCAAATATTAGTGAGAATTGAAAGAATGAACCAATAGACATAATTTAGTTCTTTTAAATGGTGGCCATTTGGGCAGAGCATTTTGGGTGGTATAGGAATGGAGTGGGCATGCTTCAACACTCTACTATAAAAGAAGAATGTGTAGTCTGGTTAAAAGCACTCTAACCACATTTCTCTTGGAATACGCCCTGGGTCTGTGATCTTCCTGTAATGATCAGGGAAGTCTTACTAGCTCCCGATCCTGGAGCAGCAAGGAAGGAAGGAGCTCGAGAGTAAATGTGTGGTTGGCTCACTATTTTATTACTGGACTTAAGTCAGTTGCGTTAAAGGGCAGTAATATGACACAAAGAGGCCCTTTGTCTCTTTTTCTGCCGGAACTTAGCAAAGGAACATAATGTATCTGGAAAGTCTAAAGTAGTGCCATTCAACAGACTTTCTGTGATACTGGAAATGTTTTATATCTATACATCTGTTATAGAAGCCATTACTCATATATGACTTTTGGGCAATTCAAATGTAGTAAATGAAAATTAGGAGCTGAATTTTTAATTTTGCTTTATTTCAATGAATATTGAAATTCAAATTTCAACTAATTTATACTTAAATTTAAATAGTCATACATGGGTAGTGACTACTGTGTTAGACTGTATTAGATAGGTATGGAAGATATGAGTTTTGTTGAGATGAAGATGGCTGAGCACATAGAATGTTTTGTTCTGAAGTTGCCCTGCATTACAAAGAATCTGAGTTATGAATTTGACATGCTTTTATTTATAGTGATGCTCCCTTTCCAACAAGAATGTTAAAATAAAATCTTTCTGGATAAGAAGTAAGATGTGGATTTTTTTTGAAAGGAAAATATAAGGGACTCGCTTCTAAGCCTTGGAGTGTACTATCATCTTCTAATTCAATAGAGTGGCTTTCACTTCCCATCAGATAAAAAGAGATGCCTCAAACCAATTCCAAAAGCTACTTTCAGAAAAGCCTTGGTTGAGTTTTCATCCTGACTCCTAGGATAACAAATAGTAAGTCTTCAAACAAAGTAGCAGCTATGCGAATTCTAGAATTTTGATGTGTATTGTTAATGCTGGTGTCGAAACACTTGGCGCTCTTATGACATGTTTCATGACATCGAGTACTGCACAAAATTAAATTCACATTCCAACAGTTGTTTCATTTTAGTTGGTTAGGATAGTGCTGGCTTCCTAATGTTTTTAATGTGTTTAGTACATGAAAAGTACATAACATTCTCCTTTGTGTACATAGTACACATATAAAATTCAAGCCTGTGTTTGCACAGCATATGAGGGTAAATGGACAAGCCAGGACACGGCTAGAGGAGGCTGGCCCAGTGGCTTTAAAGGATCTGGACTCTGCCTAGCTCTGCTGAGGGCTGTGGAAATTGTTAATTCTGCCCAACTGTAACCCATTTGTCACGCTGTAGGTGGTAAACTGTGTTGACTTGGTGCTCACGTGTTGAGATAATGCCTCCTAAAGTTTAATGTGCATATGAATCACCTGGGCATTTTGTTAAAAGGCAAATTCTGACTCAGCAGCCCTGTGACTAGGCCAGAGATCCTGCATAGCTAACAAGTTCTCGAGTGATGCTGATGCTGCTGGACTTCACTGTGAGTAGCAACGTGCTAGGGCATAACTGTGATTTCATTTTGATTAGTTTTACACTGAAACATCTTCCTCCATCACTACAAAACTTATTCTTCAATCCTGACAACTGTGATGTTGTGGTATCAGTCCAGGTAAAAGTAAATAAAAATTTTGATTCAAACTTGTTTCTGGGTCTAGAAAAATATAGCTGTTAGGAAGTTGGTAGCTATGTATTTACATTTCTCTTTTTGAGGTAATCTTTAGCAGTAGAGGAGTTGCTTTGTACCTACTGTGATCCCACACAATTTCTATAGCGACATGTACATCTTCCAGGCTTTCATATTCCTTTTCACCTCTTAATACTTGTGAATTTTCTAAAATGCTTCCTTGAATTTGATGCCCTGGGGAGAAAGGTCTATATCCTTGTAACCACACTCATGTGACAAATTAGCCCAAGCTTCTGGATTATCAAACTTTTCTTCAGTTCTCAGTGTGCTCTTGTAAAATTATGACCTCAAGCTTTAACTTTTTGGTCTATTGCTGGCACAGTAAAGCAAGCAAACAAACAAAAGCAAGTGCCATGCATATGCACAGACAAATGTAAACATATGGGTCAGCACACACTTCTGGAAATATAAAGAAATATTAGTGGGAAAGAAATCTAAACAAATATTAGTGATTATTAGTATAATTTAGTAACCAATTAGGCATAAATATGCACTCTCCAGTGTTCTCCTTAATTTCAAATTTAAAAATAAATTTTAGGTAATTCCCACAAGGACCTCTTTTTGCTATCTTACTTTTTTTCCTCTTCTTATCCCCTTCTTATATGAAATAAGATGGTTATTTTGGTAATTGATGAATAATTTATTACAAAAATTTGTTTTAACAGCTAAAATAATGGTGCATCTAAATATTTGTATCTACATTGATAAAAGCTTCTTAGAGTTGACATTAGAATGTGCTAGATTGAAGTAGCCACTAGATTTTATCATTCTCAGATAATACAAAACCAATTAATGCAACCCTGATTAGTTTTTGACAGAGGTTTTCTTTGAAAGATAACACAGCTTAAATTCATAGAGCTTCTTCCCTTAAGGAATTTAGATTGCTCATTCTTTTCTTACCCATAATTTAGTTTCATTTTAATTTCCTAAAACCTGTTTGTTTACTTGCCCTGCCTAGCCCAGTTTACAGTGGTGCCCCACCTGAGACTCTGGGGTGGGCCAGTGTGTGTTTTAACCAGCCCTGCCAACCATCCTCGTGTTTGAGCAGCATGGGTTTACGCCATCACTCTACACTGGGCTGCCTCAGCAGAAACCTGGAGAGAATTCTTTCTAAGTCCTTTGTTTTACCTCCTATATTAAATTCATTTGCTCAAGCCTCAGACACAGCTCTCAAAAATCCTTTTTCCCTCCCTGTTTTGATGTCCACTGTGTTAGGTCAAGTCCTTATAATTTTTTTCCTGGTCCATGGCAGGGTCCTCTATCAGGTATCTCTGCTTCTTTTGTCACCTCCCCTACTCCAGTCCACTCTCCACACTGTGACTAGAGTAACCATTTGAAACACACTTAGGCTTATTATACCCTTCCAGGCAAGATCCCTTATGTGAACCTGAGTTCTGTGTGAAGGAGTCCATGCTTGTGGGCGTAGCAAGTAGACCTGTTCTCCACTGACTCCTTCTAACCTTGGAGGTCTTACCTTGATACCCTCTCCTTCCTTCCCTTCACTTGTATCCCAGGCTCTAATTACTCTGAGCCACTTTAGATTTCTCAAATGTGATGTATTCTCTTATCTTTTCAGGCATTTCTTATGCTGCTCTCTCTACTTGACTTTCTTTGTGTACTTGGCGTTCTCCTATTGACTCCTCAAGATCCATTTCACAAGTCACCTTATTTCTGGAACATTATATCACTCTCCTTCATCTTTCTCAGCATAATTAATTACTTCTTCTCTGTATTCCCGAAGGCCTATGTACATAGTTCTTTTATAGGACTTACCACTAAATACAATTTATGGATGCATGTGTGTTTTCCTTAAGGATTTGAAACCTCTGAAGGCAAAGAACAGTTTTATTCATCTTTGTATCTCATGCTCCTGGCACTTAGTAAAATGCTCTGTAGTTGAGTGTTGAACTGGGTGTGCCAAGCCTTGTTTTTTTTTTTTTTCCATTAATATATAAGGCAGAACATGTCATCTTTGTTTCATAGAAGAAGGGAGAGCTCCTCTTACTCCACAGCCATAAGCAGGTCAGTCAATGGCCTCAGAAGGAGTAGGGTGTATGCAGTGCTGAAGAGTTGATCTTGGTTCATGGTGAACAGCAGCCCTATCCCCTTCCCTGAAGTTATCTGTGCGTCTTCTACCCCATTAGCCTACTAGCTTCCGAGGCAAGGATCATGTCCCTGTCTCTCTTATCTTTGTGTCCCTAGATCCTAGGAGTATTCATTTTTTATGATTACTATAACAAATTTCCACACGCTTGAATACATGGAAGTGGATTCATTGGGTGTCACCTTAGGATTGGTCTGCCAAGCTGCCCTCAGCACCAAAATCAACCATCAGGCTATTAATGGCTTAATGCTTCTGGAGGTCAGAAATTATAAATAGGGATAACTGGGCTTATATCAGGGTATTGGCAGGGTTGAATTCCACTTTGGAAGCTCTAGAGAAGAATCCAAATTCTTGTCTTTTCTCAGATTCTAGAGCTTGCCCACATTCCTTGGCTTATTATATCATTCCATCTTCAAAGCCAGAAATGACCAATTGAATCTTTCTTACGTTGTTTCACTCTGACACTCTCTCTTGTGCTTCTTTCTTTTGTTCATAAGAACACTTATGGTTATATTGAACCTACCTGAATAAATCAGGATAATCTCTCTATCTCCAGGCCAGCTGATTTGCAATCTTAATTTCACCTGCAACTTAAATTCCCCTTTGTGATTTATTCGATAATATTCACAGGTTCTGGAAATCAGGAACTAGACTTTTTTTTTTTTATAGTGATGGTTGGCGGGGGGATGACATTATTCTGTATTCTATACTAGTATAGGACCTGGCTCATATCAGGAGACCAATAAGCTTTGCAGAATGAATGGACAGGGTCTGTGTTGAGTGTGGCTTGGCTGTAGGCAGTCAGAATGACTTTGAAAGCAATGGTGATTGAAGAGGAATTGGAGGATGCTGAGGGAGAAATTTCTTGGTAAGAGTGGAGTGTTTCAGCCATGGGGCCTGATGGTTGATTTTGGTGTTAAGGGCAGCTTGGCAGTCTGACCCTCAGGTGATACCCAATCCATCCACTTCCTAGTGTTCACAGCTTTGTGTAATGCTCTCCCCTTGGCTTTAGGCAGGAACTACGATTTGCTTCTAGGCAATAGCATGACAGCACTTTCATGCTTAGGTATTTACTTGGCAGAGGTGATGGATGTCATTTCTGTGGCTACTATAGATTAAATGAGTTCTGGAACTGGAGACTCCTTGTGGGCTTGATGAAGTAAGCAGTCATGTTGGAGAAGCCCACACTGCAGGCAGCCTCTAGGAATAACGGGAAGCTTCTGGGACCTGGAGGTGACCTCCAATCAATTGCCAGCAAAAAGCCAGGGCCCTACGTATTATAGCCACAAGGAAACAATTTCTATCAACAACTTCCATGAATTTGGGTGCAGACTTTTACTCATTTGAGCTTCCAGATGAAAATGCAGCCCAGCAGCCTTGTAAAACCCTGAGCAGGGGACCCAGGTAAGCCATGCCTTGACCTAAGGACACTGTGAGATAATAAATGTGTTTTGTTTTAAGCTACTGAGATTGTGGTAATTTGGATTCAGCAATAGAAAACAAATGCCAGCAGTTTGGGAATTATGGAATAGATGGTGGTAGGAGCTGCTCTGCCCATGCTTATAGGGGAAAGAGTTCTTGACTGTATGTTTACCTCCATTTTACAGCTGGAGCTAATGAGGAAGGGCAAGTTGAAACGTACTACTCTTGATTCAATGGTTAGTGAAATAGATGGGAAGAGAATGTATTATTCTGACTTCTGCTGGAATTCCTTCCACCCCTTCCCAGGGCCATTGATTCTCTTGGAATTGAAGTTCATAGCAGGAGACTTTGCTTCATTAATCCTCACAGCAGAGCTTTAAAAGAAGCCTTCTGGAAGCCTTCTTGGGATTCTGTTTTCTTTCAAATAGAGTCACAGAGAGATCCCACCTAGCTAAAAATTGCAGTAAAGATTTAGGTAAACAGCTGGGCATGGAATGAATAAGATTAATTATGCTTAGCAGTTAAGTTATTAAAATTATATACAGGCTTATGAATATACTGCTTAACACTCCTACACTATTTAAAAAAATTATCTATAAAGATCAGTTAAAAAACTCAGCTTAGATTTAAAAAATGTATTTGAAGGATCTATTTTAAATTTATCAATAATATTTAGGTGAAGATTTTAACCCATGTAAATGATCTCAAAAATTCTTTGACCTACATGGGCTCCATAGCTCAGTGGTTAGAGCACTGATCTTGTAAAAATTCTTTGACCTAACCACTTTCCTCATTTCACAGGTGGAGATATTGAGTGTGGAAAGATTAAGTGAATTGTCCCACATGGTTACACAGCTAATTCTTACTAATCCAGTTTCCAAGATTAGAGTTTCATATTGTTTTCACCTACAAACTCTACAATAGGGATTTATGGAACATAGTAACAGTGCACTAAGTCCACACTCCTACCTTAAACAGAATCAAATATATCTTAAGCATCTCAGACCTGTAATTATCTCTTTTTCCAAATAATCCCAAGGGAGGTAATATTTCTTGGTGCTTTAGCTTCAACTTCAATTAATGTCTACTGGCATTTTAAATAATCATCATCCTTATATTCCTTGGTTAGGTATTGGTTATGGTCTGACATGTGGTACAGGCCTGTAAATTCTTTTGTTTTTGACTGAGAGACCAAGGACAAGGGGATTGAGGTTATATTATCTTTGCCTTGAGTTGGGGCACCAGGCAGAGATCTGTCGCAGATGACTTGCCCAAGAACATACAGCTAATCAGTGACAGGCTTAAAACTTGGAAGCTCTTAAATATCACAACTATTACTTATTTGTTTGTTTTTCTTAATTTTATATCTTTGCTACTGCTACACTGTTTATCTACCACACTCGGTCATTGACACAACACATGCACACATACACATCTTTGCTGTTCTACTAACTTGCTGGAGTTGGTGGTGGTGCTGATAGTAATGGCATATGTCCACAAAAACATTTTGAATGCTCATAATAGAGGCAGTATGGTTAAGTAGAAGAATCAGGTTTTGACTTACTTATAGGGAAACTGAATTTTCTGAGTGTCAGTGTCCTCATCTATAAACTGAAAGCAAAGAGTTAATAGTGAGAATAGGTGTGGGAGCCTCTGGGGGCAAGGCTGGGATGGTGGGGTCCAGTGTTTATATTGCTGGGAGTATGGCTACCTTGGAAGTTGCAAGTGCTTTGTATATTCCGAAGTGTTTCTCTCTCTCTCTCTTTCTCTCTGTGTATGTATGTGTGTGTGTGTGTATATATATATATAGTGATATATGTATAGTGATATATATATATAGCGATATATATAGTGCTATTGTTACTCCTTCATATCAGGCATTATGATGAATGCAGGAGAAATATTGTCTGATATATAGTCCTTGCATTCAATAAAGTTATACTAAAGTTATAATCTCAGGATATAAAGGGTATAACAGGACAGCATATGCTGAGTGGCCAGTGCATAGCAAGGACAAATACCTAGAGAGAAGTGAGATGACTGTGAAATGTACAATTGAGATGACTGTGAAGTGGACAACTGGGAGGACTTTGTGGAGAAGTTATGACTTGAGCTGGGTCATGAAGGACGTGTAGCAGGCAACAAGAATTGTCTTAGGCAGGTGGAACACATTGAGCAAAGGCAGGGAGGTTGCTCGTGGAGTGGTTAATATACAAGAAAGGAAATGTGACAAATATTTACAAGAGGAGAATTAAGTCAGAGCAGATATTTACATCAAAGCTTAGAATTTTATTATGCTGGCAACAGGGAGCCACAGGTGACTTTTGGGCAGACGTAGCCTGTCCGAAGTGATGGTTTGGGAAGCGTACTTTAGCAGGAGTGTAGATTGGTTTCTAGTAGGCAGTAAGGCAGGGAAGAGCTGCTTATTCTTTTTTCTGCTCGGTAGTGTGGGGCAATTGGAGTGCTGCTTTCTAAATGATACTTATGAAAGTGTTGAGATTCTGTGAGGCTCCCCTTGTTTCTGGAGTACCCTCATCTCCCATCCCTGCACAGGCCTCTAAATCCTGCTCCTCGCTAAATGCACAAAACCTCAAGGCTGATTGCCTGGAGTTTGTTTTGAGCCAAATTATTTTAATGACTAGCAATTACATTACAGAGCCACCGATAACAAAAAGCTCATTTTTTTTTTTTTCTCAAAGTACAAGGAAAGGAGAAAGAATCTTGAAGTCTCGTAAGAGAAAAGGAAAAGAGATCTATTTTTCCTGTTCTCCCTCCTCCCAACTCCCACCCTCCAAAAGGCCCTGGTGTGTGTTGTAAATAACTAATGGGTACTAGGCTTAACACCTGGGTGATGAAACAATCTGTACAACAAACTCCCATGACACAATTCCACCTATGGAACAAACCTACACTTGTACCCATGACCTTAAAAGAGATCTATTAAGGAAAAGAGACCTATTGCATCCTTTCCTGATTGAACAATATTTTTTTTTTCTTCTCTGTCTGTTGACTATGTTTTATGTACTTTCAGTTAACCGTCTGAGCAATGACTATTTTACTTCTTCTAGTGGAAGTATTTTCAATAGGTTGTTTCACTTATTGCCATTGACATTTTTCTGCTTTTCAACCAGAATATTTATATAATAATTTGCTAATATTTTTATGCCTGTTTATGTAAAAAGTAGTATTTGAGTGACTATAAAAATAATATTCTTATATTAAGTACTATCAACTTAAAAGCCACAACCAACAAGAATACATTATTTGTATTTTGAACTTTCTTCTTTCGTAGGCATACTAGTCATTTATCCAAAATCAAATTAGGAAAAAATGAAAACAAAAAAGGCTGGGCGTGGTGGCTCATGCCTGTAATCCCAGCACTTTGGGAGGCTGAGGCAGGTGAATCACCTGAGGTTGTGAGTTCGAGGCCAGCCTGGCCAACATGGAGAAATCCTGTCTCTACTAAAAATACAAAATTGGCCAGGCGTGGTGGCACATGCCTGTAATCCCAGCTACTCAGGAGGCTGAGGCAGGAGAATTGCTGGAACCCAGGAGGCGGAGGTTGTGGTGAGCCAAGATTGTGCCATTGCATTCCACCCTGGGCAACAAGAGTGAAACTCCGTCTCAAACAACAACAACAACAACAACAACAACAACAACAACAGCAGCAGCAGCAGCAGCAACAGCGTTAGTGTAATTCTAATCATTGAAGTGACAAATGAACATAAACATGATGGGGAAACAGTAGAATAATCCATGGGAATTTTATTTGTATTCAAATGAAAAAATAGAGAAAGAAAAAGTGCTTCATTTTCTGTATCATTAAAGAGGATTTTGAGTTGGAGAATATTGCTCTATGATTTATACAATATCTTCTCAACTCGTTAGAATTCATCACATCTTTGGTTTAGATTTAAGTTACTGACACTTTTACAAAAACAGCAAACTTTTAAGATCAGAAAAAACCTTGAAATGCATTCAAATTCATGTAGGCTTCTCTTTATAGGACTTTAATTTTTTTCATTAGATCAATCATATTTTCTAGTCCTGTTTCGTTCATGAAAATATAAACCTAAGTGTCTCAGTTGCTTCGTCGAAACTACTGGTTCTCCCTTCAAGGATGTTGTTAGGGAAAAATGGTTAAATGACAATGAATATCTTATAATGCAAAAGTGCTCTGCATATTTTTAATAACAAAGAATAATTTGTGTTTTTCTTGTCCCTGAAAAAATGTTTTATCAAGTGGAGAACACTTTTAAATATGAATGAAGCCTATGAGAGGAGAGTTTATTATTATTAATTGTTATTATTATTTTCTGATGCTTATATGACCTTGGGTAAGTTACTGAACCTCTGCCACATGCTGTACATCTGGACCGCTCATGAAGATGTGTGCAGGTAGACAGCCCTCAATCCTAATGTGCTGACCTCCACAAATCCCAAATACCTACCTTGGCCCTACAACATTCCTTTACCGGTGACACGAGGAAAAGAGAAATTAAAAAATAATTTTATTGCACAATTTCTGCCTTGACTTCTCAACTGGACACCCCTACCCATACTCATCTCAGACCTAGAGAGAGGATCAGTCACGTCTGGCCTCTGCATGCTTACGTGGTTCTGTTTAACTTGGCCTTGAGACTGGGGCTCTGAGCCCAGAGGGCCACTGATAACAATGCAGGCTGTCTACTGTGATGAGTGCCTGATTCTCCACATGTGTGCCTTTGCATAATGCTCCTGTGGCCATCTGCATTTTTGGTTCTGGCATCAGGCAGTAGGATATGGTGGTGGCAGCAGTGGAGAGGAAATCCTAAGCACTCCAGATCCACTGAAAGGAGAACACATCTTAGGGAGCTTTCTACTATGAGTCTCATGTTTAATACTTCCCCTGCTTATTGACATTTTAGTGACAATCTGCTAAGTTTCCTTTGTAGTTTTCATTTATTAGATGTGTAATGAAGCAGAAGTAACCTCTATTACCCAGCAAACATTGGCGCCATTCTCCCTTGCTTCCTTAGCACTCCAGAGGACGGCTTTGATATTGTCATAGAGGTGATTCCGGGCCAGTCTGGGGCAAAGCTCAGATATTTGGCAATGAAGAGAGTTAGAAAACATGCCAGGCTCATAACCCACTATAATGGAAATAAGAGAAGAACCTCCTTGGATTCCAAAGAGAATTTCATTTTATGAAAATGAAAATTCAACCTTGGGGAAGCCCAGTTTGAGGAGCTTTTTCTGACCTTCATAGTTTTTTGCTTGACTTCTTAGCAAAAGGAGATAAATCAATATAGCATAAGCAATTTCTGAGTAGCAAAGAATATGAATAGAATTTCAAAGGTATTTGGGAGTGGGACACTTTTAGATACATTCTGAGAGAATCAAGTGGCTTGGAAAGAACTGGTTATTCTAAGGTTACTGTTTGGGGGTGGAGACAGAAAGTGGGAAGGGAAACCATATAAAGTAATGTTGGGGACTGAATAAGTTGAGAATAAACCAGAAGACAGCAATTTTTCTAAGACCAAAAATAATTTATTTTCATGTAAACTATTGGATTAAGTCAGAGAAGCAAAAGCATTAAGTACCATGAGATTTTAAACTCAAACTAACCCAAAGCATTCTCAAAGAATTTATTTTCTGTGATGGTACAAATGATGTATATTTAAACATTTTTTAAATGTTGTACTTAGTTTAGATTTTTCAGCTTTCCTGCAGCCTCTGGCTGCTGAGAATCTACTGAAAAATCTTCTGTGTAACTTATGTATGCTAGTAAATCTCTGCTGCTTGCCTGTGATCTGTCTCATATAAACGAGGCAGTACAGATGGCTGGAATGCTAAGGTTGGCTGTTGCTTGCCGTAATAATGGTGTGGGAAATGAGGTCAGGAGATCGAGACCATCCTGGCGAACATGGTAAAACCTCGTCTCTACTAAAAATACAAAAATTAGTTGGGTGTGGTGGTGCATGCCTGTAATCCCAGCTACTCAGGAGACTGAGGCAGGAGAATCGCTTGAACCAGGGAGTCGGAGGTTGCAGTGAGTTGAGATTGCGCCACTATACTCCAGCCTCAGCGACAGAGAGAGACTCCGTCTCAAAAAGGAAAAAATGGTTTGGGAAAGCAGGACAGTAGACTTATGAAGCTAATTGTAAAGATTTAAACACCAACTAGAAAGATAGGGTGCTTGTCTTCATCAGTTGGTTATGGATATGCTTCTCTAGCATCTTCCCTGGACATCTACCCTGCCTTCCACCACCAATTTCTTTCTTTTCCTGGCCCAAGCTAATTCCTCAAATTCTGCATTATGGAAGAAGAGAAGACTATGAATTTCCAAAAAGTTTTCTCTAGCACTTTTTTCCTTATTGAAGTCTCCTTTTTCTAAAAAAATTTAAATGTCTTTTAAATTTAAAACACAACTAGAAAATAAGCAGAGCCAAAAATGAAGTAGCTGATGGGTTTTGTAAGGGATTAGACAAGTACCCTTCCTTCCTCCCTATCCTAACTTGAGTTGTGTCCTAGTCTGTTTTCTGTTGCTATGACTAAATACCTGGGACTGGGTAATTTACAAAGAAAAGAGGTGTATTTCTTATGGCTCTGGAGGCTGGGAAGTCCAGATTAGGTGTCTACATCTGGTTGGCTTTGGGTGAGGGCCTCGTGCTGTGCATGGCAGAGGGCATCCCAGGGTGAGGGGGTGAGCTCAGAGCCACAATGGCTTTTATAACAGACTTACTCTCATGATAACTAATCCATTCCTGTGATAACCCATTAATCCATTAAACCATTAATCCATGAATGGACCTGATCACCTCTTAAAGGCCCCATCTTTTAATATGGCTACATTGCAGATTAACTTTCAACATAAGTTTCAGATGGGACAAGCATTCAAACCATATCAAGCTGTCTTTCAAGGGCATCCCATTTGCCAGTTTGCGGGAAGCCCTTCTGACCACTCAAGAGCCTCCGGAGTTTTTCCTTCTCTGAATTCTTATCATATTAATAATCTATCCCACACCAGTGGGACTAGTTTGACTCATGTCCTTCCTAATCTCTTGTAAATGTAAATCAAGTAGTTATATATTTCAACTTGAAATCATAGGCTTTTGAGCATGAGAGCATCTTACACTTCCATACCTGTACATTGTACACATGTAATAAGTGTAGTTGGATGTTGACAAATATTGAAGAAGCAGATAAAGTCTTCAAAGATAAGAATTTGTATTTTTTTATGTATCACATTAAGTAATGGGGGCATTTAATACATGTTAAATATCATAGCATCACAAAAATTGAGGAAGCACTTCTTAGATTCTAACAGAATCCCTGTCTTTTCTGTCTTGGTCTATATTTATTCTTCCTGTAAGTAGCAAGCACGTGGTTGGGCTATACATAAGTCTTTCATTTAAAGGCAATTGTTCTGAATCAAGGAAAACAAAATTAAATAAATTCTGAGAAGGGAATGAGCAGTAGTAACGGGCTCAACACTCTTTTGTTAGGGGATTAAAGCATTAATCATCCTATTATCTGCTATTTTGAGCTTTGCCAAAGTTGCTAGAGGTCGATAGGAATTAGTTCCAATTAAAAAACTTTAGAACTTTCCTTCTTATATCACCTACTGTTTTGAATTGAAAGAAGATGGATGATGATAACGTGGTCCCGATAGTCTAATTGCGGTTTCTTTCCATTTTTTGCTAAGAAGTTGTAGAAAAGGTCACTGTGGATTTTAAAAATTAAGAGCTTCATTGTCAGAGTGTATCACTAATGCATATAATTACTATTTGAGATTACCAAGAAGGTCTAAAGACAGACATTTTATTTTAATACTCACTGTTAAATTGCATTAGTGACATTTGCTAATAACCTAAGGAAGTTACCTACTGTGGTGGTGAGTTTTGAATTGTAAAGTTTAGCGTTTTGACATGGCATGCCAACACTACATATAATACACACAAAAAGTAAGAATTAGTAAGAATTAATAAACATGTCCATTAAAACTGTTAAAAACCTGAACTAGTCCCCAATAACTTCATCAGGAAAGACAAAATGTAATAAACAGTAGCAGTTATTTCTTGACAAACTGCCGAATAGACTGGTCTGCAGAATTGCTACAGTTCACATTTAGAAAGTTAAGAGAGAGTCCTGGCAGATTGAGATTGGCAGGTAAACTAATTCTAAAGTGGTAAACATGGGTAGGTTGATCGCTGAAGCAGCAAGATAATATCCTTCAGAGTGTGCTTCCTTACCTGATGCATTGATTAAAAAATAAAAATTCAGTGTTTCCAGTCTTTAGATAACTAGCTTGTAATACTAAGAAAATATTGGAAAATTATTCAGCTTTTGGTATTTTTCAATCATTCTTCAAACATCTTTCCTGGGCAGTGAGATGAAAGCTCAATGTCTCATTACCAGCTGTTAGGTTTATTTGTGCATATTATTAAAATACTTAGTGGACAGTTTATTTAGTTATTTGGAGAAAGAAGAAAGGTGACTCAATTTAGATGTTTCTATCTACTCCAGCATGGAGCTTTGGCTCAAAAGAAAGTGATCTCAAACCTACTATAGAGATAAATCTATTTTATTGTTCACAGAGAGTTTTTTTTAGCACATATTTAAAAAGTTGTTTTATTTTTCCAATTATGAAAGTAACAAATACTCATCATGGATAATTTGTGAGTTGGAAAGGAAAAAATAAAATAGCATCATATAAAGAAAACTATTAACAATTTACTTATGTATTTACTTTTACTTTTTCTATGCAGAACCTTTTTGTAAACAGTTCTCCAGTTCATCTGTAGTTTAGTTTTGGATATATATTTTTTAGCTCAATGTTATAACCTAAGATTGTCCCCATGACAATGCAAGTTATTGTTGGATATGTGGGTTCTATTTAGTGCGGATTCCGTAACTTACCTAGCCATTCTCATGTTGTTGAATATTTACATAGTTTTCATTATTTTTGTAGAGATGCAATGGAAATCTTTGTAAACTAGACTTTTTTTTTGCTACCCTGGGTTATTTTTTTGGTGTTGAATCACTGATGTAAAATTTTTAGTCTAGAGAGTATGATAATATGACAAAAATGGAAGTTTTGGTTGAGGTAACAAGATGTGAGAGATGACAAATTCCATAGGTGATGTCAGAAAAGATGCCAAATTTTAAGATTATTAAAAGCCAGTTACATTGGTCTTAATTATTTTATAACATCGAGAATATTAAAGGGTCATAATTTGAATATCAAAGGGAATTTGGGGTACCAGTTGTTCATTTGCTGTGTCTCCCAGAATTGAATGGGGTTTGCCTGCTCCTCTCCTCACCCTAAATAATTTAATGTGTCCCTGTAGGCTTGAATGACATGGTGGACCTGCTTCTGACTCATGCTTGAGAGATCTGAGACGAGTGACTGGCTAGATACTGTACTGAGGGTACAAAGGAGAAATTGATGAATGAGGAAACCCTGAACTCCTGGAGTTTGTCAGTGGAAAGAATGTGCGATAATTTCTCATGAGCCATATATTATCAGAGATAACCTAACTTCATCCTCGCTCCCATCCAACAAAGCTGTTTGACATGGCAGCAGATTCCTGGAGGCTGAATAGTGTCAAGCCTGGAAAAAAAATGCATTTGCTGTTGTTGAGGTTACTGTAGGTCTCTGAAAACTTATGAAAGATAAAGGAGGAAGAGGGGGAATAGACATAAGGGTGTAACAAGAAACAGTTTAAATTTTGAACATGTTAAATTTAAGGTACTTGTGAAACATCAAGATGTAAGTGCCTAGCAGGGAAGTACGGTGCACAGGTTGGAGCTGAAAGAGTCCTTGACTAGAGATGTGGATACTGACATAATCACACGTAGACGAATGTTGGATGTTTGAGATAGTCTAAAGAGGGCGCAGACTGAGGTGAGAAGAATGCTAAATGCAGAATTCTGGATTGCATCCCCTTGGAAGAGTTTGAGAATCTAGCAAAAGAGACTAAGGAAGATCTAAGTGAATCCAAGTTGGGAGAGAATTCCAAATAGAATGTGGTTGATAAGGAGGTCAAGTAAGATGGGCATTAAAAGTAACTAGTTTTGGCAAGTAATGGGACATTGGTGATTATATCTGGCTAAGCCTTAGTGTAACTATAGAGACAGGAACCTGATTGCAGTGGGTTGAGTAATAAATGGATAGAGACAGGTCATCTTTGAGTGAAGACCATTGTTTTTTGGATCTTGATTGTAAAAGGAAGGAGAGATACATACTAGTGAGAAAAAGGCTTAAAAAATCAAGTGAAAGACTTGTGCATTGTGTATACACCATGGGGAAGGTGGCAGTGGAGTGGGGAAACAAAATATAGGAGAGAAAGATTAATGGACCTAGACTGCATAGAAAAGAAGGGAAAATTAGATTAAGAGTCTCCTGACCTCCTGAATTGGAAATTTAAATAGTTTAAGTGGTATAAAGCAAAGAATGTTATGAAACCATAAAAAGAATATTATTCTTTAGAATTGATATGGAAGAGTCTCCAATATATATTATGAATATGAAAACCAGGGTACATAGTGTATTTAGTATGCTACCAGGGTTATGATGAATGGCCATGTGGATTGTGTACTCATATGTGAGCTATGCCTCTCTGGAATTGAGCATTGTGTTGTACTGTAGATGAGATCCCCTGATGTGAGTCAGCACCTCACATTAGCTTTGTTGGAGGACACTTTTCATGATTCTCCATCTTCCTTTGTTCTGGTCAGTATTAACAGCTGTAATTTTTTGATCATTTAATTTCCCACTTATCTTATTTAAGAATACTGTACCAGTCAGACTAATGGATCACATTCTCTGCTCTGCTTGATAGTTATGTTTTAAATGTAAACATCAGTAAAGTGTTCTGATCATAATTTAAGTCTTCATGTCACTTGTTCATGGAAAGAGAATGCATTGGCGTACTGGTGTGAGTATTTCTACCTGATGGTTGAGCCTCTTATAAATGAATATATTGTCATTCTGTTATATAACATCATTCTTTGAGAACTTGATTTATGAAAGCCCACCTCTTAAAGTCAGCGTGCTAATAAAACCACCTTTCTCAGCCTGTCTCTGAAAGCTAAAAGCCAGTCCCTAGACTATGGCGAATGCAGTGAGCACAATTTTACTTGGTGCATGCTCAGTGTAGGCAGTCATCTGGCCTTTTCCTGTTGATTTCCCTTTTCTATGTACCGTTTCTATTTAAATGCAGTGGCTTGATGATCTCAGTCTTCTTGGTAAAGAAAGAGGAAAAGCCGTGCACATGAGAACGTATGGGATAGTAGTGGGATGTGAACGTGTGGAATGGAGGAGAAATCTGAATTGAGATATGAAAATGATTTTCGAGCCTCGTTAATGATGCAGTTAGGTTGTTCTGGTTGGCTAATGACTGTTCTGGTTTTTAACTCTCACACTCCAGAAAATCCTTGAGTTTCAGGCAAACTGGTCACCCTAGATGTGGCTGACAGAGAAAACTAAAAATTTATTGAAAAGCAAATCTATAGAATTTGGTGATTTTTTTTCTAGAGAACTTCTGCAGCCACCGGGTGGAACCATGAAGATGAATATTTGTATTGATCCTAGATCACAAGGAGGTTGCTGAAGAAAGATAATGGGTTGGGCATGTACAGATAGTTGAAATAATCTAGATAGAGCAGGGCAGGAGGTGGGCCAGATGGTCACATGTCTGGGTGACACCCTGGTTCTGTGTCTCCTGTACTGCAAAGGGAGACAACACTAGGTAGAAAGCAGCAGACTGTCCTGACCAGGCCATCTTATTTTCCAAACAACGACAGCATGGAAGAGGGCTCCGGTAAGAAAATATAGGCAGCAGGAGCAGGAGACGTTCAAGCAAGAACACCAAACAGTAGCCCTCTTCATATCATCCTTTAAGGTTTTGCAGAATCGTAGACTATTGGAACTTGGAGGGAACTCAGCATTGTCCAGTTACTCCCTTGGACATTGGGGAAGGTGAAATACTTCCATTATAAGTGAGTATTTGAAGATTCGTTAACATTTTCTCTGTAATTGTGAGAGTGATTAAAGCAATCACCGAATGAGAAGTTCAATTTAGCTACGAAGAGAATAAAAATAACCACAACACAAGCCATTAGCCAGGCTATTGCCAGTGTCTCAAAATATGGCTCCAAATACTTGCCATTCCAACCCAATGCTAAAATATGATTGACCCTTGAACAACACAGGTTTGAATTGTGAAGTCCACTTACATGGAATTTCCTCAACCAAAGGCAGATGGAACATAACAGTATTTGCAGGATGTGAAAATTCACGAATACAGAGCGCATGCTTTTTGTTGATGCTGGTGAGGGTTTTGGCAGATGTGAGTGTCCTGGACACACTGTATCCTCATGGATACAGAGGAAAAAATGTACTGTCAACCTTAGGAAAAGTAAGACTAATTCTACACACTATTTAAACTAAGATTCAGCATTGTCCAGTTACTCCCTTGGACACTGGGGAAGGTAAAATACTTCCACTATAAGTGAGGATGTGAAGATTCATTAACATTTTCTCTGTAATTGTGAGAGTGATTAAAGCAATCACTGAATGAGCAGTTCAATTTAGCTAAGAAGAGAACAAAAATAACCACAACACAAACTGTTAGCCAGGTGTGTTCCAGTGTCTCAACAATATGGCTCAATCGTATAACTACTGATAAAAGAGTGATCATTGTTTCAAAGAATAAATTCATTGCTCAATACTGAATTATCCTGTGATCAATGTGTCTAAAATACTATCTGAGTTGCTGTTAGATTCAATTCAGAGACAATTATTAAGTTTCTATAGCTGTAGGCCAATACTTAGATGCCATAGGACAGAATTAACACACCACTTGGCCTGCATGGGTTACCTAGTATGGTAGGCAGAATAACATCCTCCCAAAGATGTCCAGTCCTAATTGTCAGAACGTAGGAATACGTTATGTTACACGGCAGTGGGAAATGAAGGTTACTAATCAGCTGACTTTAAAATAAGATTATGCTGGATTATATGGTGGACACTGTGTAATCACAAGACTTCTTAAATGATGGACTGCAGAGGCAGAAGAGTCACTGCCAAAGTGATGCAATGTGAGAAAGTCATTGCTGGCTTTGAAGATGGAAGGAGGCCATGAGCCAAGAAAGGCAGTAAAGCTCTAGAAGCTGGAAAAGGCGAGGAAATACACTCTTTCCTGCGGCCTCCAGAAAGAATGCAGCCCTGCTGACACCTTGTTTAGCCCAGTAAGACCCATTTTGGATTTCTGATCTCCAGAACTGTGAGATGATAAATTTGTGTTGTTTGGAGCCACTGACTTTGTGCTAATTTGCTACAGCAGCAATAAGAAATTAATACAGAAAATAACATAAAGCAGTGAAGGTGAGACATGGAGTCAATATGGAATGGTGGGTACTGTGGCCATCTGGAGAGTGCCTGCACAACACGCAGTTCTGATCAGCTCTAGCCACTATTTCTTTGAGGAAAAAGGGCTCAGAGTTGCCAAATTCTATTTTTATTTTTCAAAATAAAATCAATATCCAGATTTATATAAAAGTGACTGTTTCTATTTAATTATTTGCACTATTTTAAGTTTAAAACTCTCTTAAACATGTACGCAAATAGATGTGGATGAGAATGTTCATTTCAGTGCTGTCTGTGGTAGCAAAGAATTGGAAACAAATGACATGTCTATAAAACATGAGTATAAATAAATAAATATAAATATAAATATATATGATACAAATGCATACTTTAGTCAAAACCAATGAATTGTATATTCTAAGTGTGTTAAGTAGAAGTGTAAACAGAATGAGATGTTTAGCATGACACTTCATTTGTTTGGATAAAAATATATTCATAAAAATATATATAGCTTGTGGGTGCTTATAATGTAAAATAAAGTCAGGAAAGTGAATTAGAAAAAATTCACATTAATTACATTAAATTGAGTCTGTATGGGGGGAATAAAAAGAGAGGAATGTGATCTGGGATGATAGCTGACAAAAAGCTAGGATGCAGGAGATGACAATAGAAAGAGGTCTGTGCATGGACTGAGGATGATGATGAACTATGAGCCGGTGCCCCACCCAGTTTTGATCACTATATAGGCTGGAGTACAAAAAACAGTGGATCTAGTTAGAGTCATGCCCACTGGGGGTTCAAAGAAAACCAAGATGTAGACCCTTCCTTCAACATTTTGCAGAGAACTTAGGAAAAAAAGGCTGGGTACAGTGGCTTACACCTGTAATCTCAGTACTTAGGGAGGCTAGGGAGGGACAATTGCTTGAAGTCAGGAGTTCTGAGGTTATAGCAAGCTGTGATCATGCCACTGCACTACAGCCTGGGTGACAGAGTGAAACCCTGTCTCTTAAAAGAAAGATACATAAATGAAGCAGAAAAAAATGTAGTTATTAAAAAGTGAACAAGTTTCATTTATTAATTCATTTATTCAACACTCATTCAAATATTTATTAAGCTCCTTCTATGTTCCCAGCAGTTTGTTTAATCACAGTGTCTGTGTAGTATACGATATGGTTGTAAGAGTAGTAAAAGCTGTGTTTAATTTTGTTTTTATATTCCCTCTAGCTTCCATCCCAAGAATAGGACCCGTAATAGTGGCATGGCAGTTAGCCTGTCTGAGCCTCAGATTCCTCGTTGGTATAAAGAATATCACTCCTGTCGTGTCTTATCTGTGTAGGATTGTTGTGAGAACATAAATGGAAGAGTTCTTGTGAAGTGTTCTGTAGATGGAAGACACCTTAAATGGGACTCCTTTCCTCTTTTTGCATATTTCTCCCCCTCACCTTCACTCTTCTTCTGCCTTGCTGCTGCCACTGTCTGGCCCAGTCCCTCATTGCTGGTGGTTAAGTCACTGCAGTGGACACTTGGTCTTCCCTTTCTCTTCCCTTTTAGTCTGGTTTATGATTAAAGCAAGACAGACAGTCCTAAAATACCTCCTTCATCAGCAAATCATAAACTTATAACCTATTAAGGTGGGAAGGGATTGAAATGTCTTTCTCAGTCTTGTGCACGTTGTAGGAATCCCAGGAGCCTCACCTTGGAGATTTGCTCTTTGGATGTGTTTCCGTCATTCCCATTAAATTTTTCTAAATTGCCTCTTGTGGTAAGGATGTGGTCGTAGTTTCCCTTTGTTCTCCACAATTCCTTTATCCATGTTCCACCAACTGATAACAATATTCTCCCGCATAGGCAGTTTCAAAGATTCATTTGTGGAAAAAGCTTTCCTGGAATAGAAGTATTCATGTTGTGATGTTTCTAAGAAAAAAAAAATGTTATTCCTGATAATAGGCCTCAGAATGTCTGCCTAATTCCCACTGATACACATCTGTTTCATAAAGAGACTTCTCTTTGGAATCAGTAGGATTTTAGAGCAACTCATCAAAGGAAATATGAAAATCAAATTGGGGGCAAACTTTCGCTTTGGAGCCATATACCTCCATCACTGTAATAAAACAATCCATATGTTGGGATTTATTAGCTCTTATTGACAATTTAAAAACATAAACTCCTGATGAAATGAAACATCTACCTAAAAGTTATGAAGAGATGGATCTGTTTCATAGTTGAATTTTTTTGAGTATTTTTTGGTGTTAAAGCAATATATGATTATAGGAGGATGTTAGCTGTAAACTGAATCTGTTTTCTGGAGGGAATGCATTTTGCAGTAACTCCCATTCAACTGAAGTTCTCTGCAAACCAAGAAAGAGTTGAATTTCTCATATTTACTTTTTATTGTGTGAAAATTGCTATTGCATTGTGAGTGTTATAGATATTTGGGAAAGAAGAATGGGGCATTATTAGAAACATATCCTTGGGGTATAATTTAACATAACTAGTAAGAGATGAACGAAATGGCTTCATACTGAAAAAGCAACGTCTGAGAATTATTATCAGTAACATGCCACTAAAACCAAAGGCTAGACTGATTAGAATCAGTGGGAGTTTGGCTACATAAAAATCCTATTATTAGAACTTATGCAAAGAAGGGAGACAGGAAGTAACTGTGTTGTTAAGGTAAGCTGTACTGATCGGTAAGGAACACATTCCAAGGAAATAATAAAAGGGTGAAAAAGCATTAACAGACCCCTTGGAGATTCATTACACATCAATTTATTTTTCTAAAGGACTCACTGTGCTTTACAAAGTATATAACTCATGAACCTCTGTGGCATTCAGTTAGTGGCAAATATCATAAAGGGAAGTAAAACTACTCAAGTTTTGACTCACCTATGGATGCAGAAAGTTGAAAGTAAAGTTTGGACTTGAGTCAATTTATTGTCTAATGTGATTTTTGAAATGCTTTTTGTACCAACTGAGAATTCACTTCACAAAACCTTTAAATTATAGTCCTTTTGGCTTTCCTTTATATTTGTTCTGACAATATAAATTATTTTTATCTCAAAATACTTAGAAGATAAAAGAAATTAACCCAAGTGATTAGGGCAATAAAACATAATTTAATTTTTGTGATCATACCTTTTGGAATCTGGGTTAATTAAAATATATTGTTGTTATTGTAACAAAGTAATCATGCACATAATAAAACATTTGAACAGTATGTAGTATAAAATGAAAAGTAAAAACGTATCTTTCTCTGCCTCCTATTTCCACTTTCTAGAGGTTAACTATAACTTTTAATGTATTCTTTTAGAAAATTTTTATGCTCCTGTAAGGGCATTTTACTATGGTTACACAAGCTTTTAAAATTCCATATCCTTTTGATTATACAAGTCGAATGATTATATGCATACTCTTTTGTACCTTGCCTTTTTCACTTCCCAGAATATGTTATTAGTCTTACCTTTCCAAATCACTGCATTGAGACCAATCTCTTTTCAAATGGTGGCACGTTACTGCATTTGTGTTTTTGCCATAATTATTTAACCAGTTCTGTACTGATGAACAGGTTGTTCTTCCTGCTGTGTGTGTGTGTATGTGTGTGTGTGTGTGTGTGTGTGTGTGCGCGCGTGCGCATGTTCATTCATGAACATGTGCCCACAAAACGCTTTGATGGATTATTTTGTACATGTCTTTACATGCTTATGTAAATATAACTAAAAGAAAAATTTTTACTTGAAGGATTGCTTGACCAAATGGAGCATGTGTATGTATATTACATTTAACTAGGTTATTTCCAAATTGTTCTTTACAGAGCTCTATCAGCATCTTCTATCTAATAAACGTGCAGGAAACTGTTTCCTAACACCCTCAATGAAATTGCGTATTATCAAATGATCTGATAGTGAACAGCAGTATCCTATTGCTATATGTTATATAACTTTAATAAGGAGTGAGATTGGGGAATCTTTTCCTATATTTATTTCTCATTTAACTTCTTTTTCTCTGAAATGTTAGTTTGTACCCTTGGATTACTTTTTTGAGAGATTGCTTAACTACTTTTATTGACTTGACAGACATTTTTGTATATTAAGAAAATTATTCATATTCTCTCAAATGCTTTGGAAATACTTTTCTTAGTAAGTTCTTTGTATTTTGACCTTGTAATAATTATTTTCTTCACATAAAATTTGAAATTTTTGTAAACCAACATAGATCAAATCCTTTTAGGGTTTCTGGGATTTATGTGATGTTTAGAAATGTTTTTCTCACTCCACATTTATAAATATATTCACTCATGTTTTATTCAAGTTCTTCTGTATTTTAATTTTGTTTACTCTAAAATTTTTATTCCATCTAGGATATATTTGTAGGAAGGAATAAAGTCAGAAGTTATTTTAATTATTTTTTTCCAAAGGGCTAGTTAGTTGTCTTAACTTATTGAATAATTAATCATTTTCTTAATGAAGTAAAATTCTGTGTTTATTAAAAAAAATGAAATCCCCTTGCATATTTAGCTTTATTTTGCCACTCCATTCTGCCCCTTTCATCTATGTATGTTCCTGTGCTGACAACAAACAAATTCAATAATAACAGCTTAAAGAATGGTAACTATGTAGTGGGGCTAGTTCTTTCTCATTATTCTTTCACAGTATTTTCTTAGCTGGACAAGTGTGTTCATTTTTCTTGATGACCTTGATCATCATTAAGGGACACTGTAATTTAATTCAATAGGATTACATTGATTTCATAGATTAGGTTTGAGGGAGAATTGACATCTTTACGGTGTGGAGATTTCTTCATATAAATCATATGGATTTGTGTTATGTTGACTTTTAGTTTCCCCCACTTTTGTTAATAAGGTATTTTCTTCCACCATATTTTCAGTTTTTTTGTGTGTGTTTAAACATGATATTGGCTTGCAGTATTGTATGTATGTGTCTGAACTATCATCTATCCATCTAGGTTAATAATTTTTGTATTTTGCAGCTTATTCTTTGTAATAAGATTTTGAAAATTTGCCTTATTTTCCATGCTTTTGAAATCTTTAGCCTCAGAATGTTTCTTGAAGTTTTGATAAAATTCACACTACCTGGGCAATAATTACATTCACATTTTCAAATGTGTTTGCACACTATAAAACAATGTTTCTTCCTGTAATTCAGTGTTTTCTGTGTGTTTAGGTCCTATATTTATTTTATTTTATTGTTTCAATTTTGTTTAATTTTATTATTTTTATTTATTTTATTGATACATATTAGATGTATATATATTTTGGGTACATATGATAATTTGATACATTCAAATTACATGATACATTCATATAATCAAATCAGAATAATTGGGATATCCATCACCATAAACATTTACCTTTTATTTATGCTAGGAACACTCCAATTCACTTAGAAGAAATGATGCCTGGTGTTTGAGAGGTTAGTAGGGTGACTATAGTTAACATTATTCAATTGTACATTTCAAAATAGCTAGAAGAGAATAATAAAAAATTAGCCAGGTGTGGTGGCATCTGCCTGTAAAAATTTAAAAACGTTAAACAGTAATAATAAGTTCCAGCTACTAAGGAGGCTGTGGTGGGAAGATCACTTGAACCTAGCAGTTTGAGGTTGCAGTGAGCCATGATCACACCACTGCACTCTAGCCTGTGTGACAAGAGTGAGACCTTGTCTCAAAAAACCATATTTTTAAAAAGAATAATTCAAGTAAACCGAATATTCTGTATTTTAAATTGTCCATTTGTATGTTTTTTTAAAAAAAATCTTGATTAGTTTAAGTACTTTTAAAATGTGCTTTATTTGATTTTTAAAGGACTCAACCCTCGGATATATTCCCTTGCCTAATTTATCCTTTTTCTATTTAACTTTTTAAAATTTTTGTTCTTTTTATAACTTTTTGGTTGTTATTAATTTTATTTTTCCTTGCTTAGTAAGACATTTTAGACCATGATTGTTTATTAGAACTTTGCAGTAGCTGTGTTCTGTAGATTTCAATGTACATAGCATCCACAATTGTTATTTATCAGATATGCGCTAATCTACATTTTTTAACACAAAATTTTAACTGGTTGGAGTTTTCTTTTTGTTTCATTTTGCTTTTTGTTACATGTGTTTCTTTTATTGTGTTAGGGCCAGAGAATATGCCTGTACAATTTATACTTTGTGTAAGTTATTGTGATTTTCTTGGTGGCTTAAATAAATCAGTTTTTGTAAATGTTCCATGGCCCCTGGAAAAAGATAAAGAGACATTCTGTTTTTGGGAGACATAGAATTCAATGAAATCATTCCTTCGTTTCTTCAACAAGTTATTTGTGAATGCATATTTATTCATTTTAAATATAAGTATTTGTGTGTGCCAGATTCTACTTTAGGCACCAGGGATTGTGCAGTGAATAAGACAAAATAAATGTCTGCCTTTATGAAGCTTTCATTCTAGCAAAGGAGACAGAAAATCAATCAGAAAGTCCAATCAAGCAAATAAATACAATACAGTTTTTTTTTTGAGACAGATTCTCGGTCTGTCACCCAGGTTGGAGTACAGTGGCATGATCTTGGTTCACTGCAACCTTTGCCACCCAGGTTCAAGCGATTCTCCTGCCTCAGCCTCCTGAGTAGCTGTGATTACAGGCGGCCACCACCACGCCTGGCTAACTTTTTGTATTTTTAGTAGAGGCGGGGTTTCACCACGATGGCCAGGCTGGTCTTGAACTCTGATCCAGCCGCTTTGGCCTCCCAAATGCTGGCACCGTGCCTGGCCTATACACTTTTTCAGTACTAACAAATGCTTTGACAAAAATAAAGCAAGTAAGGAGACGAGGAATGCTGGGCTGGGGAGGTGGATGGGTGGTGGGGAGGTATTAGAAGGATACTCAGCAAAGGCCTGCTTAAGCAGTGACATTTGAGCAGCCACTAAAAGGAAGCCAATGAGGAAGCATTGTCCTGAGAAAAGCATGCCTGGCCAGAGGAGCAACAGCAAAGACACTTGCAGGTGACAAAACCAGGGGATTTGAGAAGAGCAGCAACATCGCAACATCGACAGTGTGGCCTGAGTTGAGTGAGTGAGGAGGAACGTGGCAGTGACCACAGTAACGAGTTTGGAAAGCCACTGGGAAATTTAGAACCAGAGGATGACATAATCTGATCTATGTTTTAAACACGTTACTCTGACAATTACCCATTAAATTTGTTTTATTATGATATTTTAGTATTCTATGAACCTTTACTTATTAGACTTTGGTCTACTTAATTCATCAAAGGTTCCGAGAGTTAGGGTAAAGACTCCTGTTACTGTACTTGCTTCTGTTTATTTCTGCTTTTCATGCATTGTTTTCTTTAAGTGCTTTGGTTCTAAGTTAATTAGGGCCAAAAGTTTTGAGCAATGAGCCCAGGAGTTTTAGGTTGCAGTATGATTGCAGCACTGCACTCCAGCCGGGAAACAGTGAGATTCTGTCTCTTTAGAAAAAAAAAAGTTTCAAACAAATGAGATATTCATTGTGGATTTTATTTTTACTGCTTTAAATCTCTCTTCTTTTTTGTGTAAGGAGTTTTCCTTGAATTCACCCTTTATGTATTAATATTGCAATGCAATGCTTGCCTTATTTTCATTTAGATTAGTTTGCTATGACTTTGCTTATCCCCTTTTAAACATATTTTGAGTCATTTTTCCCTCAATTTATCTGTCATATAGTCAAGCAGTTAGATTTTAAAATCCAATCTATTTTTTTCTCTTGCTAAATGGTCTGTTTTTGTTTTACATTTTACAATTAGGAAGATTTATAATACATGTTTAAGTCTTTAGTGGTTATAAATCTAAATTTGCATATGTACTTAAGTCAGTTTCTTGACTTTAGATGGATTGTGTTGAATTCTCAGTCTGAAATTTTGTGGCAATTGACACATTCACACTTTTGTACCACTTTCCCTCTCAATAATCTATCTCTTTAAAAATATTTGCATTTTGTTCTACAGTTGTAATTCCCTCAGTCTTGTAGACATTTCCAGTTTCTTCATTCCATAGCTCCTTTATTGAGCTTTTCCTTTTAATGATTTTTTGTTTTTACTCAAACTATTTTTTTCAGAAGTTTTTAAGAAATCCTCAGAGATATTTTATATTTCTTGCTTTTCTGATGAGATCTGTCTGTTGCTTTTATTCTTAAATAAATTTTGGCTACGTATGTAACTTTCGGGTTCAATTTTGATCCTGTAACAATTTACAAACATTGTTGCACAGAAATAAAAAAGGGTTTCATCTATTGTATCTTCTTCAGCAATATTAATGTAAGTACCATGATCTTATATGTATGTCTTCCTGCTCTATTGTCTTCTCCCTAATGACAAGCATCTTCTAATCTTTTTATCCTCTTAATCCTGTTCTCTCTGACCAGATTTTCAGAACTGTTTTCTAATGTTAGCTTCTTCTAATGTGGCTTTCACTTCTCTAATAATTTTATTTTATTTTTTACTGCGTTTGTCATCTGTCAAATTATCTTATCTCTCATTTGGTTTCCTTGTCTTCTTTGAGCCTCATTTTGCCCCAGAGTCCAAGTTATTTATTTGTTTACCTTTTGGAATTTATTTGAAATTTTCTCCTGTACAATTTCTTTGCAATACGTCTTTGGATATTTAGTTTTCAACCAATTATTTTCGTTTCGTATATTCTTCTCACTTTTTTCTTTTATAACACCTCTGTATAGACCTTGTGTTGGCTCCTTTATGACTGTTGTTCACCTTTAAGTAAGGCTTCCTAAATCTTGGCCACCTATTTGCTCAGCAGATGTGGGGAGCTGTAATGAACTAAATGCTTGTGTCCTTCAACAAATGCGTATGTTGCAACCCTGTCCCCTAATGTGATAATATTAGGAGGTGGGGTCTTCGGGTGGTTTTTAGGATTAGAGGAGGTAATGACAGTGAAGCCCTCGTAGTGTCCTAAGAGAGCTTGCTTCCCATCTTTGCTATGTAAGGACACAGCAAGAAGGCATCATCTATGAACCAGGAAGTGGGCCCTCACCAGACACAGAAGCTGCTAGAACCTTGGTATTGGATTTCCGAGGCACCAGAACTATGAGAAATAAATGTTTGTTTTTCAAGTCCCCCAGTCTATGAATGATACTTTGTTATAGCAGTCCAAGCTAAGACAGGAGGGCTGGGGGATTGACGCAGTCTTGGATTGTAATCGCAAACAGTTTCCTACCAAGATCTCTCCATCACCTTTCCTCTGAGGTAGGTCTCCCTGTAGTTTATGAGCTCTTCTTTTCTGGGGATGAGCAGGAGTTCCTTGTGGGTTGCAGGGAAGCTGGCATGTCATAAATCCTCCATGTGCTAGTCTAGCATGTATATTTACAAATCTGCACATATAACTTCAGCCAACAGTAGAACTGCAGTTACCACTTCCCCTCTCTTCTGTTCTCTGTCACTCCTCTGGCCTGCTTCCCCACTTGTGAGGCACTATTGTTTTTGGCCGATGTTCTTCCTAGTTCGAGGTTTGGATTTGTGGTGCATTTTCAATTTCATTAGAGATGATGTTTTCTTCACATTTTGTTGCTTTCAGTGTGCTTTGGGGAGAACTGGTAAACAAAAATCATTTATTCCTTTACCTTTAATTGGAAATCCCCATACAAGTGGTTTATTGTTTTTGCAGTCTAAAGCAATCTCATTAAGAGTGATTTTAAAGGATTCCCAGTGACTCTATTGTGTGATAAATTTATCAAAATACTAATCTACTAGGGCATCACCAAAGTCACTGAGAAAACTAGGAATTTTCAGCTAGCAATAGAGTCCATTCAAGGTCATATTCCCAAAACATTTATTACTGAATCATTAACTCATAAAATGGCAGGTTGGAATGTGTACAAGCAAAGTTTGGGATGAGAGTAGCAAGCTGTAATTTCAGCGTAATTAGTTTTGACATTATTTAGTAGGAAATGAGGGAGCCATTGAAGTCTTTACCAGGGAAGTCATTTGATTACAACTCTGCTTAAGAAAGATAGATTGGAGAGAGGAGAGAGAAAGGAGTAACATAGAGGGCACTGGTTAAGAAGCTGCTGCCATCAGTCAGCCAAGAGGTAGTATCTTTTGGAGTTTGTGTTGTTTCTTACTCACTACTCCAGATTCACCAATCCTGTGTTAAATAGAGAATAAAAAGAGAAAACTGTTACTTATATTTTGGCCAGCTCTGTAGTGTTAATGGCATTTCTCTCAATGCCTCACTGCTTGTCCATTATTGAACTACAGCAATTCTTAGTCATATATAGTTGATAACTATCTGAAATACATATAATGATACATTTATTTATGTACATTCCTACTTTGGAAAATGCACTGTTGGACATTTGAGAAGAAATGAGGAGTACAACATTGTTTTACCCTCAAAAAGTTTGCATTTTATAATGTGATTGGCAGAATAATGGCCGCCAAAAGATTTCTGTCTAATACTCCAGAATGTGTGAATATGTACCTTACTTGGCAAAGGTACTATCCAGATGTGATTAAGATTAAGAACTTTGAGATGAGGATGACCAAATGCCTCTAAAAGTTGAAAGCAAAACAGGAATTAAGAAGAACTTTAAGAAGGAGAGGACATATAATCGGGCTCTTGAGGTTGACTAAAGTTTCCAGAAGTAGAGATGAGGCAAATGAATTTCAGACAGAAGGAATGGGATGAACAGAGGTTAGCGAGTGTGAAAATATGTACTGTGATTGAGAAAAAGTGGAGAAATCAGTACTATAGCATATGGGATTAAATTAGTATTCATAAAATAGTTCTTTTATTACTAAATATTTTTTATTGAATCATACATTTATAAGATATTTGGATAAAAAAGATGTAGAGAAATATAGAACCAAATTGTGAAAAGGTTTTAATACCAGGATTCAGAACCAGACTGTAAAAAGTTTTTAATCAGGCAAATTATATTATTGTTATTTAACATATATTAAAAATAACATATATATGTTAATGTGTATATATATATGTGTGTGTGTGCATGTGTGTGTGTGTGTATGTGTATATATATATATACATACACACACACACACACACACATACATCAGACACTTGTTGCCTTATAACATAATGAAGAGCCTTGGCCGGGTACAGTGGCTCTCACCTGCAATCCCATGCTTTGGGAAGCCAAGGCAAGAGGATTTCTTGAGGTCAGGAGTTCGAGACTCCAGATATGGATGAAAGGAAGTGAAAGGAAGAAAGGGAGGTTAAAAATGGTTAGGATATTTCCAGCCTGGGTGCCTGGGAGAATATAATTCATTAACAGATAAAGGAAAATAAGGAGGATCTGGTTTAGAGGGTCAGAGGGTCAGGTTTGGCTTTTGGACATGTGAAGTTTGAAGCTCTAAATGCTTCATCTAAGTGGAACTATATAGTCGACATCTAGAAATGGCAATCTAGCAGAGTAAAGATCATAAGTTTGTGATAAAATTTGCTTGTAGAAATGGAAATAAAAAAGCACAATGAGATGCCATCTCACACCAGTTAGAATGGCTATTATTAAAAAGTAAAAAAATAACCAATGCTTATGGAGTTGTGGAGAAAAGGGAACTCTTATACTGTGTTGGTGGGAGTGTAAATTAGTTCAACCATTGCGGAAAGCAGTATGGTAATGCCTCAAAATGCTAAGAGGAGAAGTACCATTCAACCCAGCTATCCTGTTCCTTGGTATATACCCAAAGGAATTTAAAGTATTCTACCATAAGGGCACATGCCCTCAAATGTTCATTGCAGCACTATTTGTAATAGCAAAGACATGGAATCAACCTAAATGCTAATCAGTGGCAGATTGGATAAAGAAAATGTGGTACATATACACTATGGAATATTATGCAGTCATAAAGAAGAATGAGATTGTCTTTTGCAGGAACATGGGTGGAGCTGGAGGCTATTATCCTTCGTAAGCTAACACAGGAAAAGAAAACCAAACACTGCATGTTCTCCCTTATAAGTGGGAGCTAAATGATAAGAACTTGTGAACACAAATAAGAAAACAACAGACACTGGAGTTTCCTTGACAGGGAGGTTGAGAGGAGGTAAAGGAGCAGAAAAGGTACCTATTGGGTACTGGGCTTAATACCTGGGTAATAAAAAGATACGTACAACAAACCCCCATGACACATGTTTATCTATGTAACAAACCTTCACATGCACCCCCAAACCTAAATCAAAGGTTAAGAAAATAAAATTTGGCCATCAACATATAGGGAGGATAATTTTAGAGGTGAACATGCATGAGAGAGTAATTTGACTGGATATATGAAGAAGGAAAGAGGGCTAAAGAAAGAAAAAGGTCATGGAGAGGTTGCTGTGTCCATTATCTTTGACAATCTTCCTTTGCTTCTATTGGTGCGAAGACTGATGGACTCCCAGAGGCTGTTCTCTTTCTGCCGTACTGCAGCAACTGTAAGCTAACGTTTTTCTTACTCTTGGACTCATTGACCTTCTCACTGGCCTGAGTTATGAAGATTTGACAAACCTATTTTGTAATCGTCTAACACATCCAGATTTTGCCAAACTACTTGAGCCAGTTTAAAGAAATGAGAACTCTGCCAACAAAATCATACATGTTTGGGGGGAAGCAGATATTGTGGGTATGGGGAAGATGGGTAATTGGGACCGCTGGCCCAAGCATACAATATTTGCTCTCCACATGCTGCCACTTTGCCACTAGAATTAAAAGTCCTCAGCCTGAGCTGCGTATCCCAAGAAAAACAGAAAATTCAAGTACTCTTTTTCTCTTCTGAGTTTATGGGAATGGGTAGTAATGAAAGCATAGTCTTTGTGAATGAAAAAGCTGATATGCACCCATATTGGTATAGTCTGGGAATACTTCAATACTTCTAAATAGCTTTTGCTCTAATATATTTCTTCATAGTATTGGCTATCTCAGCTGTACCCAAAGCTTTTAATTTGCTTAAATTTATGCTGGGAAGTTTTGGAAACCAGAACTTTGTAGGGGTTCCTCTCATCCTCACATTGTAATTCTCATGTGAATTTCTCCCCTGCAAAGTTATGTGGCTTTCCATCTGGCTATATTCGTAAGCCATCCTTCTCATAGAACTTAGATCAAATGCATTAGTTTCCTTGGAATTAGATTAGCATCTTGATCTGAGAGCTTTCTTGGCTTTTCCTGCTGACAAGAGATGAAAGCCTCATAAATAAAAATGCTGCTTTGTTTGCCTTTATGTTGTGATTACCCTGTGGAAGAGGAAGACAATTAGATCTAAACATCTTTTTATTCAATGTTACAGATATTTTCTTCTTTTATGGCTTGACCTAGCTTCCTCTCTTCCAGTATTATCTACTGTGCAGATTGTATAATAGCACTGGAAAATTAAATAGCAACCTTCAAACTAGCATTTGTTTCTTCTGACTACTTCAGAAATCTTCTCAGGGGAGGATGTGAGTTCTTTGTGCTTCACTATCAATGATATCATTCTAAATTGAGTGATAGTGAATTACTTTTTCCTGAGAATTTTGTCAAAAATAGTCAATAATAATTGACAATCGAGTCTGAATAAAATACCATAATAAAGTCTGCATGCATTAGACTGGAGGTAGCTATTTAAATTTATGTTTTTATTTAGCATTGGTTAAAAATTTACAGATGGCGCTAAATACTAAGGGAATTCTGGGACACAGATTCAGACATAGAATTCACCTGACTTGAGGTGTAAATGTATAAAGTTATGACATCAGACTTGACTTTATTAATATGATGCTATTTGGGATAGTTCTACTTTTATATTAAAATAACTTTGAAGTAGTAAGCTTTTTGTTATTATGAATATAATGCTGATAATGTTATTGGTCATAATAATTTATGGTATTTAAGAGTAAAGTAGTTAGGATCTGGAAAAGGGCTGTGGCTGTACAATTTCAATAAATAGTAGAAGTCAGTGTTTCTGGGACCAAAGTTAAAGAGTTATAGGGAGAGAAAGAGGCATATGGTATCAAAATCAGAAGCCTGAACCTGTCGTTGAAAAATGAAGCTAAAGACAGCCTTGCAATAATAAGACTGATTCATGCAGATAGCTGATGGAAAACACCTGGAAAAGGCAGTAGACATAATTTTGTGTCATTGAAACATATTCAAGTTTCTCAGCTTACGTATATTAGTCCATTTTCACACTGGTATAAAGACATACTCGAGACTGGGTAATTTGTAAAGAAAAGACATTTAGTTGACTCCCAGTTCTTCACGGGGGGGAGGCCTCAGGAAACTTACAATTATGACGGGAGGAGAAGCAGGCACCTTCTTCACAAAGTGGCAGGAGAGAGTGTGAGTGAAAAGTCCAGGGGAAACTGCCATTTATGAAACTGTCAGATCTCATGTAAACTCACTCACTATCACGAGAACAGCATGGGGGAAATCTGTTCCCATGATCCAATCACCTCTCACCAGGTCCCTCCCTCAACACCTGGGGATTACAATTCAAGATGAGATTTGGGTGGGGACAGAAAGCTTAACCATATCATTAGGAGAATATGAAATTCTGAGGCTTTTTGGAATTAAAAAATTATTTTTAACTTTTGTGGTATGTAACAGGCATATATATTTATGGAATATATGAGCTATTTTGATACAGGCATCCAGTGCATAATAATTACATCAGAGTAAGTGGTGTATCCATCACCTCAAGCATTTATCCTTTCTTTGTGTTACGAAGAATCCAATTATACTTTTAGTTACTTGAAAATATATAATAATTATTGTAGACTATAGTCACCCTGTTATGCTATCAAACACTAGGTCTTACTCATTTTATCTAACTATATTTTTGTACCCATTAGCCATCTCCCCTTGGCCCCTCACCCAACTACCCTTTTCAGCCTCTAGTAACCATTATTCTACTTCCTTTCTCTATGAGATTCAATTGTTTTCAGTTTTAGCTCCCACAAATAGGTGAAAACAAGTGAAATTTGTCTTTCTGTGCCTCACTTATTTCATGTAACGTAATGATCTCCAGTTCCATCCATGTTACATATGACAGAATCTCATTTTTTGTATGATTGAATACTACTCCATTGTGTATATGTACTACATATTCTTTATACAGTCATCTGTTGATGCACACTTACGTTGCTTCCAAATCTTGGTTATGGTGAATAGTGCTGCAATAAACATGGGAGTGTAGTTATCTCTTCAAATATACTGATTTCCATTATTTTGGGTACATACCTAGCAGTGGGATTGCTGGATCATATAGTAGCTCTATTTTTAGTTTTGAGGAACCTCCAAGCTCTTCTCCATAGTGGTTGTACTAATTTACATTCCCACCCAACAATGTACAAGGGTCCCATTTCTCCTTATCCTTGTCAGCATTTGTTACTGCCTGTCTTTTGGATAAAAGCTGTTTTATTTATTTTACTTTTTAAAATTATAATTACTTTTACTATACCTTTTTAATTAAAACTTTTCATTTTAGGTTTGGGAGTACATGTGAAAGTTTGTTACATAGATAAATACATGTCACGGGGGTTTGTTGTACATATTATTACATCAGCCAGGTATTAAGCCCAGTACCCAATGAGTACCTTTTCTGTTCCTCTCCCTCTTCCCAACCTCCCCCATCTAGTAGACCTCAGTGATTGTTGCTTCCTTCTTTGTGTTCATAAGTTCTTATCATTTAGGTCCCACTTATAAGTAAGAACATGCACTATTTGGTTTTCTGTTTCTGTGTTAGTTTGCCAGATAGCCTCCAGCTTCATCCATGTTCATGTAAAAGATATCTTGTTTTTTATTATGACTACAAAATATTCCATGTTATATGTGTACCCTATTTTCTTTATCCAGTCTGTCATTGATGCGTATTTTAGTTGATTCCATGTCTTTGCTGTTGTGAATAGTGCTGCAATGAACATTGTGTGCACAATCTTTATTGTAGGATGCTTTATATTCCTTTGGGTATATACTCAGCAATGGGATTGCTGGGTAGAATGGTATTTCTGCTTTTAGCTCTTTGAAGAATCACCATACTGCTTTCCACAATGGCGAAATTAATTTACACTCCCACCAACAGTGTATGAGAGTTCCCTTTTCTCTACAACTTCACCAGCACTGGTTATTTTTTGACTTTTTAGTAATCACCATTCTGACTGGTGTGAGATGGCATCTCATTGTGGTTTTGATTTCCATTTCTCTAATGATCGGTGATATTGAGCTTTTTTTAAAATATGCCAGTTGGCTGCATGTATGTCTTCCTTTGAGAAGTGTCCATGTCCTTGGCCCACTTTTTAATGGAGTTGTTTTTCTCTTGTAAATTTGTTTAAGTTCCTTAAACGTGCTGGATATTAGACATTTGTCAGATGCATAGTTTGCAAGTATTTTCTCCCATTCTGTAGGTTGTCTGTTTACTGTGTTGATAGCTTCTTTTGTTGTGCAGAAGCTCTTAAGTTTAATTCGTTCACATTTGTCATTTTTTGCTCTTGTTGTGATTGCTTTTGGTGTCTTTGTCATAAAATCTTTACCTGTTCCTATGTCCAGGATGGTATTGCCTAGGTTGCCTTCCAGGGATTTTATAGTTTTGGGTTTTACATTTAGGTATTGAATCCATCTTGAATTGACTTTTGTATATGGTGTAAGGAAGGAGCCCAGCTTTAATCTTCTGCATATGGCTAGCCAGTTATCCCAGCGCCATTTATTGAATAAGGAGTCTTTTCTTCATTGTTTATTTGTGTCAGCTTTGTCAAATATCAGATGGTCATAGATGTGTGTGGCCTTATTTCTGGGCTCTTTATTCCATTCCATTGGTCTATGTGTCTCTTGATAAAAGCCATTTTAACTGGGTAAAATGATATCTCATTGTGGTTTTTTTTTTTATTTCTCTCATGATCAATGATGTTGAACACCTTTTTATATACCTGATTTCCTTTTGTATGTCTTCTTTCGAGAAACTTCTATTCAGATTTTTTTGTTCATTTTAAAATCAGATTATTAGATTTTTTTTCCTGTAGAGTTGTTTAAGCGCCTTATGTATTCTGGTTATTAATCCTTTATTAGATGGATAGTTTGCAAATATTTTCTCCATATCTGTGAGTTATTTCTTCACACCTTTGACTGTTTCCTTTGCTGTGTAGAAGCTTTTTAACTTGTTGTGATCCTATTTATCCATTTTTGCTTTGGTTGCCTGTGTTTGTGGGATATTACTCAAGAAATCTTTGCTCAGTCCAATGTCCTAGAGAATTCCCTCAATGTTTTCTTTTAGTAGTTTCATAGCTTGATGTTTTAGATTTAAGTCTTTAATCCATTTTGATTCAATTTTTGTATATCATGAGAGATAAGGGTCTAGTTTCATTCTTCTGCATATGGATATGAATATTTCCCCAGCATTATTTATTGAATAAATTGTCCCTTTTCAAGTGTATGTTCTTGAATACTTATCAAAATGAGATTGCCATAGATGTATGGATTTGTTTCTGCATTCTCTATTCTGTCCATTGGTCTATTTTTTTTTTATGCCAGTACCATGCTGGTTTGATTAATATACATTTGCAGCGTGATGTGAAGTCAGGTAATGTATTCCTCCAGTTTTGTTATTTTTGTTCAGGATAGCTTTGACTATTCTAGGTCTTTTGTGGTTCCATATACATTTTAAAATTGTTTGTTTTTTTTCAGAAGAATATCATTGGTATTTTGATAAGGACTCCACTGCATCTGTAGATTGATTTGGGTGGTATGAACAGTTTAACAATATTGATTTTTCTAATCCATGAACATGGAATATCATTCCATTTTTTGGTGTCCTCTTCAATTTCCTTCATCAATGTTTCATAGTTTTTAGTGTAGAGACCTTTTACTTCTTTGCTTAAGTTAATTTTGAGGTATTTTATTTTATTTTTTTGTAGCTACTGTAAATAAGAGTACCTTCTTGATTTCTGTTTGAGGTTGTTAGCTCTTGGCACATAGAAGTTGTACTAATTTTTTATGTTGACTGTGTATTCTGCAACTTTACTATGTTTGTTTATCGATTCTAATAGTTTTTGGTGGAGTCCTTAGGTTTCTCCAAATATAAGAACATACCATATGAAAACAAGGATACTTAGTATTCTTCCTTTCCAATTTGTATGCCTTTTCTTTTCTCTTTTCTTTTCTTTTTTTTTCTCCCTTCCCTTCCCTTCCCTTTCCTCCCCTCCCCTCCCCTTCCCTCCCCTTTCCTTCCTTTCCCTTCCTTTCCTTTTTCTCTTGTCTGATAGCTCTAGCTAGGACCTCCAGTACTCTGTTGAGTAACAGTGGTAAAAGTGGGGATCCCTGTCTTCTTCCAGATCTCAGAGGCAAGGCTTTTAGTTTTTCCCAATTCAGTATGATACTAGCTATGAGTCTGTTATAAATGGCTTTTACTGTGTATGTTCCTTCTATCCCCAGATTTTTTGAGGATTTTTTATCATGAAGGGACGTTGAATTTTATCAAACGCTTTTTTGGCATCAATTGAAATGGTCATATTGATTTCTTCCTTTATTCAGTTGATATAGTGTATCACATAGACTGATTTGTGTATGTTAAACCATCTTTGCATCCCTGGGATAAATCCCGCTTGGTCATGATAAGCAATGTTTTTAATGTGTTGTTGAATTTGGTTTACCAATATTTTGTTGAGGATTTTTCATCAATGTTCATTGGGGATATGGGCCTATAGTTTTGTTTTTCTTGATGAGTTTTTGTCTGGTTTTGGTATCAGAGCAATACTGGCCTCATTGAATGAATTTAAAAGTATTCCCTCCTCAATTTTTTGAAACAGTTTGTGTAGGATTTGTATCAGTTCTTCTTTAAATGTTTGGTAAGATTCAGCAGTAAATCCATCAGGTCCCAGGATTTTCTTTGCTGGGATTGTTTCCATTATGGCTTTGATCTCACTACTTGTTATTGATCTTTTCAGGTTTTGGATTTCTTCGTGTTTCAGTCTTGGTAGGCTGTATGTGTCTAGGAATTTATGCTTTTATTCTAAGTTTTCCAATTTATTGGCATACAGTTGCTCAGAGTAGCTTCTGTTTATCCTTCGGTTTCTGTGGTATTGGTGGTAATGTATCCTTTTCCACCTTGATTTTATTTACTTGAGTCTTCTTTCTTTTTTCCTCAGTTATTCTGAGCAAACATTTGTCGATTTTTTAAAATGTATTTTCAAAAAAACAACTTTTTGTTTGACCATTTGTTTTGTTTTCTTCATCTCAATTTCATTTGTTTCTGCTTTGATCTTTATTATTTCTTTTCTTCTACTAATTTGGGGTTTGGTTTGCTCTTCTCTTTCTAGTTCTTTAAGACATGCCATTAGGTTGTTCCTTTGTAGTTTTTCTGGTTCTTTGATGTAGGTGCTTATAGTTATAAACTTTCCTCTTATTATGCTTTCTTTGTATCCCATAGGGTATAGTATGTTGTGTTTCATTATCATTTGCTTCAAGAAATTTTTAAATTTTCTTCTGACTTTCTTCATTGCCTCACTGGTCATTCAGGAACATATTGTTTAATTTCCATGTGTTTGTATAGTTTCCAGTATTTCTTTTGTTATTGATTTCTAGTTTTATTCCATTGTGGTCAGAGAAGTTACTTGATACAATTTCAATTTTAAAAAAATGTTTTAAGACTTGTTTTGTGGCCTAACATATGGCCTATCCTTGAGAATGTTTCATGTGCTGAGGAGAAGAATGCATATTATGCACCACTAGAGGACATATTCTTTAAATATATAATAGGTGCATTTGTTTTATAATGCAGATTAAGTCTGATTTTCTTTGTTGATTTCCTGTCTGAATGATCTGTCCAATGCTGAACATGAGGTGTTAACATCTCTGGCTATGATTGTATTGGGGGCTATCTCTCTCTTTAGCTCTAATGATATTTGTTTTATATATCTGGGTGGTCCAATGTGGGATGCATATATATTTACAGTTGTTATATCCTGCTGAATTGACCCTTTTATCATTATGTAATTACTTATTTTGTCTCTTCTTATAGTTTTAAATCTTGTAATCTTTTTGTATAAGCGTAGCTACTCCTGTTCTTTTTTTGTTTCCCTTTTGTGGAATATCTTTTTCCATTTCTTTATTTTCAGTCTGTGTATGTCTTTAGAGGTGCAGTGTGTGTGTGTTTTTTATAGGCAGCAAATCATTGAGTCTTGGTTGTTTATCCATTCAGCCACTCTGTGTCTTTTTTGTTTTGTTTTGTTTTGTTTTGTTTGTTTTTGAGTCAGAGTCTCACTCTGTCTCCCAGGCTGGAGTGCAATGGCGTGATCTTTGGGTCACTGCAATCTCTGCCTCCCAGGTTCAAGCAATTCTCTTGCCTCAGCGTCCCAAATATCTGGAATTACAGGCGCCCACCACCACACCCGACTAATTTTTGTAATTTTAGTAGAGACGGGGTTTCACCATATTGGCCAGGCTGGTCTTTTGGCCAGACTGGTCTCGAACTCCTGACCTCATGATCTGCCTGCCTTAGCCTCCCAAAGTGCTGGGATTACAGGTGTGAGCCACTGTGTGCAACCTATTCTATGTCTTTTGATTGGAGTGTTAGTTCATTTACATTAAATGTAATACTGTTTTTTGTTTGTTTTTGGCCTTCCCTTTCTTCTTTCTATTATTCCCGTCTTCCTTTTAGTGAAGGTGTTATTCTCTGGTGATATTTAATTTTTTGCTTTTGTGTGTGTATCTGTTGTATGTTTTGTTATTTGAGGTTTCCATGCCTCTTGCAAGTAATATATTATAGCCACTATTTTAAATAGATGACAACACTGATTGCATAAACAAATAAGTAAATTAACAAATAAAGAGAAAACTAATAAAAACTTAACCTTTTAACTTCCTTCCCCTGCTTTTTAACTTTCTGTTGTTTCTACTTATGTCTTTTTGTAGATAAGATACATGAGATCCAAAATTAGATCTCTGTAGTCTCTGACTTAAAACGTTGTTGTAGTTGCTATTTTTTCATTGGTTCATCTTTTAGTCTTTTTACTCAAGACATTAACAATTTACATGCCACAATGACAGTGTTGTAATATTCTTTGTTTTTCTGTGTACTTACTATTGCCGGTGAGATTTCTATTTTCAGATGATTTATTATTGCTCATTAACATCCTTTTCTTTCAGATTGAGGACCCCCCTTTAGCATTTCTTGTAGGACTGGTTTGGTGTTGATAAAATCCCTCAGCTTTTGAAGGATAGTTTTGCTGGATATACCATTCTAGGATAAAAGTGTTTTAACCTGAGCATGTTATGCATGTCATGCCACTCTCTCCTGACCTGTAAGGTTTCCACTGAGAAGTCTGCTGCCTGATGTATTGGAGCTTCATTGTATGTTATTTGTTTCTCTTCTCTTGTTACTTTTAGGATTCTTTCTTCATCCTTGATCTTTGGAAGTTTGATTATTAAATGTCTTGAGGTAGTTTTCTTTCAATTAAATCTGCTTAGTATTCTATAACTGTCTTACACTTGATAACAGTATAATGTTGGCTATGTGTTTGTTATAGATGGCTCTTATTATTTTGAGGTATGTTCTTTTGATATTAGTTTGTTCTTGCATTGCTACAAAGAAATATGTGGGACTGGGTAATTTATAAGAAAAAGAGGTTTAATTGGCTCAGGGTTCTGCAGGCTGTACAAAATACATAATGCTGGCATCTGCTCAGCTTCTGGGGAGACCTCAGGAAACTTACAATCATGGTGAAAGGCAAAGAGGGAGCAGGCACAGCACGTGGCCAGAGCAGAAGCAAGAGGAAGAAGGTGGGGAGATGCCTATTAAATAAACAGATCTCATGAAAACTCACTCACTATTGTGTGGACAGCATCAAGGGAATGATGCTAAGCCATTTGTGAGAAACCTACCCCCATGATCCAATCACCTCCTACTAGACCCCACCTTCAACAGAGGGGATTACATTTCAACGTTAGATGTGAGTAGGAACACAGATCCAAACCATATCATCTTTCAATGCCTAATCTGTTTAGAGTTTTTATCAAGAAGGGATGTAGGATTTTACCAAAGGCTTTTTATGTGTCTATTGAGATAATCATATGGTTTTTGCTTTTGATTCTGTTTATGTGGTGAATCACATTTATTGATTTGTGTATGCTGAACCAACTTTACATCCCAGAAATAAAGCCTACTTGATCATGCCAAATTACCTTTTTGATGTACTTCTGGGTTTGGTTTGCTAGTATTTTGTTGATGATTTTTGTGTCTATGTTAATCAGGGATATTGGCCTAAAGTGTTCTTTTTCTATTGTGTCTCTGACAGGTTTTGGTATTAGGATGATACTGGCTTCACAGAATGAGTTAGGGAAATGTTCCTCCTCCTTCAATTTTTGGAATAGTTTCAGTAAGAATTTTTATTACTGATTTAATTTCCAGTCTTGTTATTGGTCTGTTCAGATTTTCACTTTCCTCCTGATTCAATCTTGGGAGATTGTATGTTTTTAGGAATTTAATTATTTCCTCTCGTTTTCCTAATTTGTGTGCATAGCATGTTCATAATAGATCAGAGGATCTTTTGTATTTCTGTAAGATTAATTGTAAGTTGTTTTTGTCATTTCTGATTGTGCTTATTTGGATCTTTTCTCTTTCTTTGTTAATATAACTTATGGTCTATCAATCTTGTTTATTCTTTTGGAAAACCAATACTTGCTCCCACTGATTTTTTGGATCTCCTTTTTTTCAGTTGTTCTCTGATTTTAGTTCATTTTCTTCTTCTATTAGCTTTGAGGTTGGATTGTTCTTTTTTAATTCTAGTTCCTCCAGTTGCTCTTTAAGTCGTTAATTTGAGAGCTTTGTAACCTCTTGATTAAGGCATTCAGTGCTATAAATTTTCCTATAAACACAGCTTTAGCTGCATCCCAAAGGCATTAGTATGTAGTATCTCTATTTTCATTTATTTCAAAAAATTTTTTGATTTCTGTCTTAATTTTATTGTTTACCCAAGAGTTATTCAGAAGCAAGTTATTTCGTTTCCACTTTGCTGGGTAGTTTTTGAGTGATCTTCTTGATGTTAATTTCTATTTTTATTGCAATGTGGTCCAAGAGTGGGCTTGGTACTATTTTGATTTTTCTGAATTTATGGAAACTTGCTTTATGGCAAAGCATGTGGTCAATCTTAGAATATGTTACATATATGAATGAGAAAATGAGAAAAATGTATATTATGTGGTTTTACAGTAGAGTACTCTGTAAATGTCTATTAAGTTGAATTGGTCAAGTGTCAAGTTTAAGTTTGGAATTTCTTGGTTAGTTTTCTTCCTCAATGGTCTGTCTAATGCTGTGAGGGTGGTGTTAAAATCACCCATTATTATTGTGTGGCCATCTACAGTTTTATAAGTCAAGAAGAATTTGTTTTGTGAATCTGGGTGGTCCTATGTTGGGTGCATATATCTTTAGGATAATTAAATCTTCATGTTGAATTGACCCCTAAATCAGGGTTTACTGCCCTTCTTTGTCCTTCATGATTGTTGTTGGTTTAAAATCTGTTTTATTTGATATAAGAATAGAGGCTTCTGCTCTTTTTTGTTTCTGTTTGCTTGGTAGATCATCCTCCATCCCTTTACTTTGAGCCTGTGTGTTTCATCATATGTGAGATGCATCTCTTAAAGAAAACAGACTGTTGGGTCTTGTCTTTTTGTCCAGATTGCCAGTCTGTGCTTTTTAAGTGGGATATGTAGACCATTTATATTCAAGGTAATGTATTGATAGATAAGATTTTGATCCTGTCATCCTGTTGTTGATTGTTTTGAAGATTTGATTATGTAGTTGTTTATATTGTCTGTGGGCTATCTGAGTGTATTTTTGAGGTAGCAGGCTTTTGTCCTTTGTTTGCCACTTTTTTTAAGAAGCTCTTATAAAGGTGGTGTGGTGATAAATTCCCTTAGTGCTTACTTGTCTGAGAAGGATTTTATTTCTCCTTTGCTTATGAAGCTTAGCTAGGTGGTGTATAATATTCTTGGTTAGTTTTTTTTTTTTTTTTTTTTTTCCTTAAGAATGATAAAAATAGGCCCCCAATCTCTTCTGTCTTAGGTTTTCTGCTGAGGGGTCTGCTGCTAGCCTGATGGGGTTTTCTTTGTAGGTGACCTGACCCTTCTCTCTAGCTGTCTTGAAGATTGTTTCTTTTGTTTTGACCTTGGTGAATCTGATGACTATATACCTTGGGGATGGTCATCTTACATAGTCTCTTGCAGAGGTTCTCTGTATTTTTTGAATTTGTATGTCCCCTTCTCTACCAAGTTTGGGGAAATTTTCATGGGCTATATACTCAAATATATTTTCCAAGTTACTTACCCTCTACCCTTCTGTTTTTGGAATGCCAATGAGTTACACATTTTGTCTCTTTACATAATCTCATATTTCTTGAAGCCTTTGCTCATTTTTATAATTCTTTTTTTTTTTTTTTTTTTTTTTTGTCTGACTGAGTTGATTCAAAGAGCTGGCCTTAAAGCTCTGAGATTTTCTTCAGCTTGATCTATTCTGCTTTTGATTCTTCTGATTATGTTGTAGAATTCTTGAAGTAAATTTTTTAGTTTCTGAAGTTCAGTTTGGTTCTTTCTTTATATTACTATTTCATCTTTCAGCCCTTGGATTGTCTTATTGGATTCCTTGGATTAGATTTCAACTCTTTTTGATCCCATTGAGCTATTTTGGCATACAGATTCTGAATTCTGTATGCATCATTTCAGTCATCTTAATCTGGCTAAGAACTGTATCTGGGAGAGTAGTGTTTATATTTGTAGGTAAGGAGGCACCCTGGCTTTTGGAGTTGCGAGTTCTTGTTCTGATTCCTTTTCATGTGTAAGAGCTATTGTTCTTTTAACTATGATGTAGGTTGAATATAGTCAGTTGGCTTCATTTCTGAGTGTTTTCAGAGGGTCAGCACTCTACAAAATGTTTATTTGTGGCTGGATCTTTGCCTTAGTTTTCACAGGCAATGCATACTGGTAAAATATATTGTTACTGTATTTTGGGCTGCCATCAGAAGGTGGTGCTTAAGAGTGTTAGCTGGCAGATAGGATACGATATGGTTTGGATTTGTGTTCCCACCCAAATCTTATGTTAAATTGGAGAAGGGGCCTGGTGGGAGGTGATTGGATCATGCGGTGGAACTCCCCCTTGTTGTTCTCATGATAGTAAGTGAATTCTCATGAGATCTGATGGGTTTAAAGTGTGCAGTGCTTCTCCCTTATCTTTTTCTTTCTCCTGCCACCATGGCAAAATATGCTTGCTTCCCCTTCATCCTTCCACCATTATTGTAAGTTTTCTGAGGCCTCCCAGCCATGCTTCCTGTTAAGTCTGCAGAACTGTGAGTCAATTAAATCTCTTTTCTTCATAAATTTCCTAGTCTCAGGTAGTTCTTTTTAGTAGTGTGAAAACAGACTAATACAGAGAACTGGTACCAGGACTGTGGGGCACTGCTATGAAGATACCTGAAAATGTGGAATTGACTTGGAACTGCATAATGGGCAGAGATTGGGACAGTTCGGAGGGCTCAGAAGAATAAAGGAAGATGTAAGAAAGTTTGGAACTTCCTAGAAACTTGTTGAATGGTTTTGACCAAAATGCTGATAGTGATATGGACAATTAAGTCCAGGCAGAGGTGATCTAAGATGGAGATGAGGAACTTATTAAGAACTAAATTAAAGGTCACTTTTATTATGCTTTGGTAACGGGACTGGTGGCATTTTGCTCCTGCATGAGAGCAGGGAATTTGAACTTCAGAGAGATGACTTAGGGTATCTGGCAGAAGAAATTTCTAAGCAGCAAAGCATTCAAGAAGTGACCTGGCTGTTTCTAAAAGTGAACACTCATATGTATGAACAAAGAGATTATCTGAAACTGGAACTTATATTTAAAAGGGAAGCAGAATTTAAAAGTTTGGAAAATTTGCAAACTGACCATATGGTAAAAAAGGAAAACCAATTTTCTGGAGAGAAATACAAGCCAATTGCAGAAATTTGCATAAGTAAAGAAGAGCCAAATGTTAATAGCTAAGACAGTGGGGAAAATGTCTCCAGGGCATGTCAGAGACCTTCACAGCACTCCTCCATTCTCAGGCCTAGAAGCCTAGGAAGGAAAAATGGCTTTGTGGGCTGGGCTCAGAGTTCTCATGCTCTATGCAGCCTCAGGACATAGCATGCTGTATCCCAGCTGCTCCAACTCCAGCGGTGGCTAAAAGGGGCCAACATGTAGCTCAAGCTGTTGCTTCAGGGAGTGCAAGCCCCAAGCCTTGGTGGCTTCCACATGGTGACGGGCCTGTGGGTGCACAGAAGGCAAGAGTTGAGGTTTGGGAACCTCTGCCTAGATTTTAGAGAATGTATGGAAATGTCTGGATGTCCAGGAAGATATCTGCTGCAGGAGCAGACTCCTCATGGACAACCTGTACTAGGGTAGTGCAGAGGGGAAATGTGGGGTTGAAGCCCCCACATAGAGTTCCCACTAGGGCACTGCCTAATGGAGCTATGAGAAAGGGGTCACCATCCCCCAGACCTCCAAATGGTAGATCCCCTGACAGCTTGCACTGTGTGCCTGGAAGATCCTCAGGCACTCAATGCCAGCCCATGAAAGCAGCCAGGGGGCTGTACCTTGTATCACCACATGGGCAGAGCTTCCCAAGGCCTTGGGAGCACACGTGTTGCATCAGTGTGCCCTGGATATGAGACATGGGGTCAAAGAGGATCATTTTGAAGCTTTAAGACCTAATGTCTGCCCTGCTAGGTTTTGGGGCTATAGTCCCTTTGTTTTGGTCCATTTTTCCTACTTGGAATGGGAGCATTCACCCAATGCCCGTCCCCCCATTTTATCTTGGAAGTGACGAACTTCCAAGGGGCCTCATGGGAGGTGATTGAATCATGGGGGTGGATTTCCCCCTTGCTGTTCTTCTGATAGTGAGTAAGTTCTCATAAGATCTGATGGTTTAAAGTGTGTGGTGCTTCCGCCTTATCTCTCTCTCCTGCCACCATGGTAAGACATGCTTGCTTACACTTTGCCCTTCTGTCATGATTGTAAGTTTCTTGAGGTCTCCCAGCCATGCTTTCTGTTAAGCTTGCAGAACTATGGGTCAACTAAACTTCTTTTCTTCATAAATTACCCAGTGTCAGGTAGTTCTTTATGGCAGTGTGAAAACAGACTAATACAGTCTTATATTCTGGGGCATGGCTGTTTTGTGTTTTGGCACAGTTGGCAGTAGTGCTTTGTTGTTGGGAAGGGGTTGGGAGAGAGATGGCCTGCTCACCTAGTCTGCTCCTGGGTCTTAGAGGAACACAATTTGATCACTGGCTCTGTGCCCAGATTTCATTTGTTAAGTATTCTGGTCCACAGGGCTCCCTCAGGCATGGTTTGTGGTTGGTAGATAGTCTGTATTCTTGCTGGATCAGCCTTGCAGAGGGAGGCACACCCTGCTCCTTCACTGACCCACGAACTCAGGTGTCTCATTTCTCTCAGTGATCAAGGAGTGAGGGCTCCTCCTTGCTTGGGCACTGCCCACACCAGCAAGTCCCACTCAAATAGAAGATGTGGGAGTGTTTAGGGTCACCTAATCCACTGTGTGGGTGCTTTCCAGGGGAACATGGAGTTTCACCTGCCTGCAGAGTTCTGGCGGAAGTGGGACTGCTTGCCTGGAAGCTCTAGCAGCTATAGCCTGCCTGGCTACATGCAGCAGAGGAGGGTGGAGTTTCCCAGGACAACAGGAGACTGTGTCCCTGGTTTAGTTCATGTAGAAGCATGACCACTGGGCCGGCAACTGGCACCATGCCTTTTCTGGTGACAGGATAGAGTGATCTTACTGCTTCCAGTCACTGTGACTGTTGCCTCTATTGGGCTATGACACTGATGCCTGTGTATTTCAAGGTCCAAGGCTTTTAGAGGTCCCTGTGGACTTGAAAGTTGCCTCAGCAAAAGCTCTGAGTGGCTCTCTGTCTCAGTTTAGAAGCACAGCATGGGGGTGGGGGCACCATGGAGGATTCTCCTATTCCCAGGCTTGCTCAGGTCCCTGTGGAGAGTGTGGCTCCCCCAGGGGACAATCACTCCGTCACTGTTTTTTGTGTTGGGGAGCTTCTTTTGGCTCTGTGTCAATCCCAGATGGTCTGCTGCCCAGCTTTGCTCCTTTCTGTTCTCTGTGTCTCCCTGTTACCTTGATGGATATTGACATGGTTTCTTGCCAGATGATTTGCTTGTAGGGTCAGTGTTCACTAGCCTTTTTGTTTCCCCTCCAGGAAAGCAGCACACATGACCTGCTTCTAGTCCACCATCTGGACCCAACCCTGCATTTTTCAACTTTAGAAATTCTGTTTTTTTTTCCTTTTAATTATTTCACTCTATTTGTTAAATGTAGTTAATACGATTATGAATTCTTATTCTGTGTTATCTGGAATTTTGTTGAACTTCCTCAAAATAGCTACTTGAAATTATCTGTCTGAAAGGTGGCATATCTCTGTCTCTCCCTGATTCGTCCCTGGTGCCTTTTTTAGTTCATTTGGTGAGGTCACGTTTTCCTGGATGGTCCTGAGGCTTGTGGATATCCATCAGCTTCTGGACATTGAAGAGTTAAATATGTATTATAATCTTCTCAGATTGGGCTTGTATGCACCTGTCCTTCTTGGGAAGGTTTCCAGATACTTGAAGGGATTTGGGTGTTATAATCGAAGTTTTTGCTCTCTGCAGCCATATCTGCATTAGGGAGCACTCCAAGCCCAGTAACACTGTGGCTCTTGCAGACTCACAGAGGTACTGCCTTGGTGGTCTTGGATGAGATCTGGAAGAATTCTCTGGATTATGAGTTAGAGACTCTTGTTCTGTTCCCTTACATTATCCCAAACAAACAGAGTCTCTCTCTTTGTGCTGAGCTGCCTGAAGTTGAGAAAGGGGTGGCATCAATACCCCTATGGTCACTACCACTGAGACTGTACTGGGTCAGACTTGAAGCCAGCATAGCACTGGGTTTTGCCCAAGGCTTACAGTGACCACTGCCTGGTCACTGCCTGTGTTCACTCAAGGCCCTAGGGCTCTACAATCAGCAGATGGCAAGCCTGGCCTGTGTCCTTCCTTTCAGGTTGGCAAGTTCCCCCAAGCTCCAGAAGGGGCCCAGAGATGTTGTCTGGGAGCCAGGGGTGGAGTTGAAAACCCTAGGAATCTATCTATCTACTCTGGGTGAGCTGGCACCAGAGCCACAAGATGAAGCCTTTCCCTCTCTTTTTTCCACTTTCCACAAGCAGAGGAGTCTCTCTCTGTAGCCACCACAGTTGGGAATGTGCTGGATAACACCTGAAGCCAACATGTTTCTGAGTCTCACACAAGTCCCATGATGAGTACTGCTTGTGTATCACTGCTGCTATTTAGAGCCCAGGTGCTCTTTAGGCAGTAGGTGATGAATCTTTCCATGATTGGATCTTTCTCTTCAGGTCAGTGAGTTTCTTTTTATTTACTTATTTTATTTTTCAAGAATTTTTTAATTTCAATTGGTTTTTGAGGAACAAGTGGTATTTGGTTACACGAATAAGTTCTTTAGCAGTGATTTCTGAGATTTTGGTGCACTCGTCACCCAAGTAGGGTACACTGTACCCAAATGTATAGTCTTTTATTCCTTGCCACCCCCTACCCTTTCCCCAGGGTCCCCAAAACCCAACGTATCATTCTTATACCTTTGCATCCTCATAGCTTAGCTCCCACATATGAGTAAGAACATATGATGTTTGGTTTTCCATTCCTGAGTTACTTCACTTAGAAAATAGTCTCCAATCAGGTAGCTGTGAATACCATTATTTTGTTCCCTTTTTCATTTTGATGAATGAATAGTATTCCATGGTATATATATGTACATATATATATATTACATTTTCTGTATCCACTCATTGATTGATGGGCATTTGTGCTGGTTCCATATTTTTGCAATTGCAAATTGTGCTGCTATAAACATGCATGTGCAAGTATCTTTTTTGTATAATGACTTTCCTCTGGGCAGATACCTAGTAGTGAGATTGTTGATCAAATGGCAGATTTACTTTTAGTTCTTTAAGGAATCTCCACACTGTTTTCCACAGTGGTTGTACTAGTGTACATTTCCATCAACAGCATAAAAGTGTTCCCTTTTCACCACATCCATGCCAACATCTATGGTTTTTTGATTATGGCCTTTCTTGCAAGAGTGAGGTGATATTGCATTGTGATTTTGATTTGCATTTTCCTGATAATTAGTGATGGTGGGTGTTTTTTCATATGCTTGTTGACCATTTGTGTATCTTCTTTTGAGAACTGTCTATTTATGTCTTGCCCATTTTTTGATGGGATTTTTTTTTGTTTTTGTTTTTGTTTTTGTTTTTTTTTTGCTGATTTGTTCATTGTAGATTCTGGATATTAGTACTTTGTCAGATGTATAGATTGTAAAGATTTTCTCCCATACTCTGGGCTGTCTGTTAACTCCATTAATTATTTCTTTTGCTGTGCAGAAGCTTTTTAGTTTAATTAAGTTATATCTATTTATCTTTTTTATTTTGCTTTTGCTTTTGGGTGCTTGGTCATCTATTTTTCTTTTGTTTGGTTGCATTTGTTCATGGGTTCTTGGTCATGAAGTCTTTGACTAAGCTAATGTCTAGAAGGGTTTCTCTGATGTTTTCTTCTAGAATCTTTATGGTTTCAGGTCTTAGATTTAAGTCTTTGATCCATCTTGAGTTGATTTTTGCCTAAGGTGAGAGATAAGCATCCAGTTTCATTCTTCTACATGTGGCTTGTCAATTATCCCATCACCATTGTTTGAATAGGGTGTCCTTTTGCTATTTTATGTTTTCGTTTGTTTTGTGGAAGATCAGTTGGCTGTAAGTATTTGGGTTTATTTCTGGGTTCTCTATTCTGTTCCATTGGTGTATGTGCTGATTTTTATACCAGTACCCTGCTGTTTTGGTGACTATGGCTTTATAGTTTGAAGCTGGGTAATGTGATGCCTCCAGATTTGTTCTTTTTGCTTAGTTTTTCTTGGGCTATGTGGTTCTCTTTTGGTTCCATATGAATTTTAAGATCATTTTTTCTAGTTCTGTGAAGAAAGATGATGGTATTTTGATGGGAATTGCATGGAATTTGTAGATTGCTTTTGGCAGTATGGTCATTTTCACAATATTGATTCTACCCATCCATGAGCATGGGATGTGTTTCCATTTGTTTATGTCATCTATGATTTCTTTCAGCAGTGCTTTGCAGTTCACCTAGTAGAGGTCTTTCACGTTTATTTGTTAGGTATATTCCTAAGTATTTTATTTTATTTTTTGTAACTATGGGGGTTAAGTACTTGATTTGATTCTCAGCTTGGTCACTGTTGGTATATAGCAGAGCTACTGATTTGTGTACATTAATTTTGTATCCTGAAAGTTTGATGAATTCGTTTATTGGTTCTAGGAGTTTATGGATGGGTTTTTAAGGTCTTCTAGGTACATGATCATATCCTCAATAAACAGTGACTGTTTGACTTCCTCTTTACCGATTTGGATGCCCTTTATTTCTTTCTCTTGTCTGATTGCTCTGGCAAGGACTTCCAAAGATATGTTGAGTAGAAGTGGTGAAAGTGGGCATCCTTGTCTTGTTCCAGTTTTCAGGGGAAATGCTTTCAACTTTTACCGATTCAGTATAACATTGGTTCTGGGTTTGTTTAGATGACTCTTACTACCTTAAGGTATGTCCCTTCTATGCGGATCTTGCTGAGGGTTTTAATCATAAAGGGATGCTGGATTCTGACAAATGCTTTTTCTGTATCTATTGAGATGATCATGTGATTTTTGATTTAATTCTGTTTATGTGGTGTGTCACATTTATTGACTTACATATATAGTAAACCGTCCCTGCATCCCTAGTATGAAACCCACTATATCATGGTGGATTATCTTTTTGATATGCTGTTGGATTAGATTTGCTAGTATTTTATTGAAGATTTTTGCATCTATGTTCATCAGGGATATTGGTCTGTAGTTTTCTCTTTTTGTTATGTCCTTCCCTGGTTTTGGTATTAGGGTGAAGCTAGCTTCATAGAATGATTTAGGAAGGATTCTCTATCTTTCTCTATTTTATGGAATAGTGTCAATAGGATTAGCACCAATTTTTCTTTTAATGTCTGATAGGATTTAGCTGTGCATTGATCTGGTCCTGGACTTTTTTTTTGGCAATTTTTTTTATTACCATTTCAATCCTGTTGCTTGTTATTGGTCTGTTCAGAGATTCTATATCTTCCTGGTTTAATCTAGAAGGGCTGCATATTTCCAGGAATTTAACCCCCTCCTCTAGGTTTTCTAGTTTATGTGCATAAAAGTGTTTATAGTAGCCTTGCATAATCTTTTATATTTCTGTGGTATCCATTGTAGTATCTTCCTTTACACTTCTAATTGAACTTATGTGGATCTTCTCTCTTCTTTTCTGGTTAATCTTCCCAATGGTTAATCAGTATTATTTTATTTTAAAAAATAACCAGCTTTTTGTTTCATTTGTCTTTTGTGGTTTTTGTTTCTTTGTTTCAGTTTCACTTAGTTCTGCTATTATCTTTGATTTTTTGTTTTCTTCTACTGGGTTTGGGTTTGGATTGTTTTTGTTTCTCCAATTCTATAAGGTATGACCTTAGACTGTCTATTTGTGCTGTTTCAAACTTATTGATGTAAACATTCAATCATTCAATGCTATGAAATTTCCTCTTAGCACCGTTTTTGCTGTATCCCAGAAGTTTTGATAGGTCATGTCACTATTATCATTCAGTTCAAATAATTTTTTAATTTCATCTCGATTTCATTGTTGACCCAATGATCAACCAAGAGCAGGTTTTTAAATTTCCATTTATTTGCATGGTTTTAAGGGTTTCTTTCAGAGCTGATTTCCAATTTTATTCCACTGGGGTCTGAGACAGTACTTAATATAATTTCAATTTTCTTAAATTTACTGAGACTTGTTTTGTGGCCTATCATATGGTCTGTCTTGGAGAATGTTCCCTGTGCTGATGAATAGAATGTGTATTTTGCAGTTGTTTGGTAGAATGGTCTGCAAATATCTGTTAAGTCCATTTGTTGTAGGGTATAGTTTAAGACCATTGTTTCTTTGTTGACTCTATCTTGATGACTTGTCTAGCGCTGTCAGTGTAGTATTAAAGTCCCCCACTATTATTTTCTTACCATCTATCTCATTTCTTAGGTCTAGTATTAATTGCTTTATAAATTTTGGAGCTCCAGTGTTAGGTGCATATATATTTAGTATTGTGATATTTTCCTCTTGGACTAGTCCTTTTATCATTATATAATGTCCCTCTTTGGCTTTTTTTAACTGCTGTCGCTTCAAAGCTATAAAAATAGCTACTCCTGCTCACTTTTGGTGCCCATTTGCATGGATTAACTTTTTCCACACCTTTACCTTAAGTCTATTTAAGTCCTTATGTGTTAGGTGAGTCTCCTGAAGACAGCAGAAACTTGGTTGGTGAATTCTTATCCATTCTGCCATTCTGTATCTTTTCAGTGGAGCGTTTAGGCCGTTTACATTCAATGTTAGTATTGAGATGAGATGTGAGGTATGATTCTATTCATCGTGCTCTTTGTAACCTGAATGCCTCATTTTTTTCATTGTGCTATTTTTATATAAGTCCTGTGAGATTGGTACTTTAAGGAAGATCTATTTTGGTGTATTTCAGGAATTTTTTTCAAGATTTAGAGCTCCTTTTAGCAGTTCTTGTCGTGCTGGGTTGGTAGTGGTGAATTCTTTGTCTGAAAAAGATTGTATCTTTTCTTCATTTATGAAGTTTAGTTTTGCTGGATACAAAATTCTTGGCTGATATTTGTTTTGTTTAAGGAAGCTAGAAATAGGACTCCAATCCTTTCTAGCTTGTATGGTTTCTGCTGAGAATTTTGCTGTTAATCTGATAGGTTTTCCTTTATATGTTACCTGATGCTTTTGACTCACAGCTCTTAAGATTATTTCCTTCATCTTGACTTCAGATAACCTGATGACTATGTCCCTAGGGGATGATCTTTTTGTGATGAATTTCCCAGGTGTTCTTTGAGCTTCTTGTATTTGGATGTCTAGATCTCTAGCAAGGCCAGGGAAGTTTTCCTTGATTATTCCCTGAAATATGTTTTCCAAACTTTTAGATTTCTCTTCTTCTTTGGGAACACCAGTTATTTTTAGGTTCAGATGTTTAACATAGTCCTAAACTTTTTGGAAGCTTTGTTCATTTTTTAAAATTCTTTTTTTCTTTGTCTCTGATGGATTGGGTTAATTCAGCAGCCTTGCCTTCAAGCTCTAAGGTCCTTTCTTCCACTCGTTTAATTCTATTGCTGAGACTTTCCAGTGCATTTTGTATTTCTCTAAGTATGTCCTTGATTTCCAGAAATTGTGATTGCTTTTTGTTTATGCTATTTATTTTGCTGAAGAATTTTCCTTTTGTATCCTGTATCATGTTTTTGATTTCTTTAAGTTGGATTTCACGTTTCTGTGGTGCCTCCTGATTAGCTTAATAACTGACCTTCTGAATTCTTTTTCTGGCACTTCAGAGATTTTGTCTTGGTTTGGATCCATTGCCAGTGAGCCAGTGAGCTGGTATGATCTTTTGGAGGCACTAAAGAACCTTTTTTGTCGTATTACCAGAATTGTTTTACTGGTTCCTTCACAGCTGGGTAGACTATGTCAGAGGGAAGGTATGGGATTCAAGGACTGCTGTTCAGATTTTTTTGTCCCATGGGATGCTCCCTTCATGTGGTGTTTTCCCCCTTCTCCTAGGAAAGAGGCTTCCTGAGAGCCGAACTGTATGGATTGGTTTTGGTCTTCTGAATCTAGCCACCCAGAAGAGCTACTGGGCTCTGGGCTGGTACTGGGGAGTGTCTGCAGAGTCCTGTGATGTGATTCATCTTCGAGTCTTACAGCTGTGGATACCAGCACTTGCTCTAGTGGCGGTAGCAGGGGAGTGAAGTTGACTCTGTGAGGGCCCTTGGTTGTATTTTTGTTTAGCACACCGGTTTTGTAATTTTTGGCCTCCAGCCAGGTGGTGGCACTTTCAATAGTGCGTCAGCTGCAGTCCTACAGGGAGGAGGATGCAAACTCACCCTAGGGACACCTGGTTAAGTATTCAGGTTTCTCAGGCAGTGGGCGGGGCCATAGAGCTCCCAAGAGATTATGGACTTCGTTTTTGGCTACCAGGGCAGGTAGAGAAAGACCACCAAGTGGGGGCAGGGATGGGCATGTCTGAGCTCAGCCTTAGCTTGGGCAGGGCTTGCTGCAGCTGCTGTTGGGAATGGGGGTATGGTTCCCAGTCCAGTGGAATTATATTTTCAGAGGGATTATGGCCACATCTGCTGAGTCATACAGGCCACCATGGAAGCTGGGGAGAGCTGGCAGTCACAGGCCCCATCCCATTCCCACACAGCCTGCAGTCCTAAAGGCTGGTCTCACTCCCCTCATCTTCCCCAACAATACCAATTCTATTTCCAGGAAGCCAGTGACCAGGGCTGAGAGCTTGCCCCAGACCACGAGCCTCCCCATTGAGAAAGCAAACAGATTCCCAATTTTCCAGCATCTCGGGGAGCCTGCAGCAGTGATCCAGTTTCCTCAAAGGGTCTGTGGATTCTCTTGTCACTCCTGGTATGTTCCTGTAATAGTTCGTGGAGCAAAAGTTTGTAATGTGAGTCTCTACATGCTGCTCTTTCTGTCTGAGTTGGGGAAGCAAGCTAGTCCTGCTTTCTATCCATCATCTTAATCCAAGCCAGTGGGTTTCTTTCTGGCCCAGGGTGTTTGTAGAAATGTCATCCAAGAACTAGGGCTTGGAATGTGAGAGTCTATTCCAGAGCTGTGACCTATGCTGCCTGTGGTTGGGGTTAGGGAGATGCAAGCACTCCCTTGGCCACTCCAGCTGATGTTTTACTAGGTCACATGCCCCTCAAGTCCACTAGCTCTGAGCCCAGCACAGCAACAAGGTTTTACCCTGGAATTTTTGTCCTTGTGGCCTGGACTGCCTTTCCAGTTTATTTAGAACCCCAGAGCACTTTAGCCTGTGGTGGCAAGGCTTGCCAGAACTCTGGTTCTGCCCACTGAGATGAGTGATTCTCTCTGGCTAGGAATGGACTAAATGCTCCCTCTGTGGGCACCAGGTGAGTTTTGCCTGGTGTTGCTTTCACTGTGATAGGGCAGTGCTGAGATCCAATGCAAAGTCCCACAATCACTGTGCTCTCCTTCCCCTAAGTGCACAGATTCTCTTTCAGTGCTATGTGACCACTGCCACAGGAAGGAAGAGGGTTGGCTCTGGCAATTCAAGACTGTCTTTCCCATCCTCTTTAGTGTCTCTTTCTGTGATATAAAGTTAAAACTAGGTACTCTGGCCTGGTGCGGTGGCTCACGCCTGTAATCCCAGCACTTTGGGAGGCCAAGGCGGGTGGATCACCAGGTCAGGAGATCGAGACCATCCTGGCAAACACAGTGAAACCCCGTCTCTATTAAAAATTAAAAAAATTAGCCGGGCCTGGTGGCGGGTGCCTGTAGTCCCAGCTACTCAGGAGGCTGAGGCAGGAGAATGGCGGGAACCTGGGAGGCGGAGCTTGCAGTGAGCCGAGATCACGCCACTGCACTCCAGCCCTGGTGACAGAGTGAGACTCCGTCTAAAACAAAAACAAAAACAAAAACAAAAAACTAGGTACTCCGATCACAAACCTGATTTTTGGTTCCTGTGAGGATGTTTTATTGTGTGGATAGTTGTCCAGTTCGGTGTTCTTGCAGGGAAAATGATGGGTGAAGGCTTATGTTTGGCCACCTTGGAAAATAGAGTTTTAAATGTGATATTTGACTCCTTCACCTTCTCAAGATGGATGTATCTTCCAATCTACTTTCTACTTTTCAAATTTCCATTTATCTTTTTTTTTTAAAAAAAAATTAAAGCAAATTTTAGCAGGAAGTAATTTATAAAAATGGAGAAATTTATAACGAGTTGCCATTGTACATGAGAACTTCCTAAAGTTGAACTGAATTTCAGGTAAATACAATTCCTTAAGAAGGTGGTTAACATTTCAGGCCCTCTTTGATCAATAATTTGTTCCTCTGTTATGCTCTGTAGTTACTGAAAACCAAGAGCAAATTTTCCTAATATACTAGCTATGATTTCAGAAAACTGTCAGTCTCATCATGTTTTTATTATGAGAAGGGATCCTAATTGCAACAGAATTTTTGAAAGAAATAGACAGGAGCCATATGGAACTTTATCTATTTTCTGCCAAGAAATTGTCTTCTCATTCAAAAGCTACAGACATCTAAGATACATAGAGGAATTTAATCCTTTATGTACAATGATGCATTTGCTTGAGCGACATTGATTGGAAGTATAGAATGAGATTTGTATTTATTTTTTATTATTTTTTTATTTTTTGAAACGGGATCTCGCTCTGTCGCCCAGGCTGGAGTGCAGTGGTGCTATCTCCGCTCACTGCAAGCTCCGCCCCCCGGGTTCACACCATTCTCCTGCCTCAGCCTCCGGAGTAGCTGGGACTACAGGCCCCCACCGCCATTCCCCGGGTAATTTTGTTTTGCATTTTCAGTAGAGACGGGGTTTCACCATGTTAACCAGGATGGTCTCGATTTCCTAACCTCGTGATCCGCCCGCCTGGGCCTCCCAAAGTGCTGGGATTACAGGCGTGAGCCACCGCGCCCGGCTGAGATTTTTATTTTTAAGAAATTATTTAAAGATCATGGTTGTGAATTGAGTTATCCCAACTGGATTTTTCTGATCATTGGATTTCTAATTTACTTTTATCAAGCTTTAGATTGCCATTCATAAGCACACTTCAAGTTGGCCTTTTAATTGTCAACTTTTACAAGATTTTGTGTGCATCCGTGTGGGTGGGGTTGCTTAAACTGGAAAAAGTAGAAGATAATTTATCCTTTGAAAGGTATTTGAAACATTCATGGTTAAGAGTAATAACTTGGTTCCAGTAAGTTATGTTTTTCCAAAATCACAACATGAAACTGAATATTAGAATTAAATAAATCTAAGAATATTATTGAATTTCATATGCCAACTTGTGATATGAAAATTATAGATTGCAGAACAGAAGGAAAAATGGGTAACAGCTCCATGTAAGATGGTAGTGTTCAGTAGTGTAATAAGACCAGGGAGGAAGGAAACTCTGGGAAGGAGGCTGGGGTTTAGCTCTGAGGAAGATGCATCTTCTCTTGTTAAAAAATTCAGGCTGCAAAGAATACACTGAACAACTCACCATCTTTCTCAGAAACAGAACTGGCTAGGTGTGGTTTGACGTATTTCATATTTGTCTGTTAATTTGTGGCTGTGTCTTTATTTCATTGTGATATAATACACCTCCAGAAAAATACACCTATCATAATTGCTCACAATGGTAAGGCTTGGAGGTTGTTGTATGGAGGGAGCAGGGGCCCATGGAGAAGTGACAGAAGGTCTTAACCTGGGTTGAAAAGTGTGAACTTTCAAGAAGTAGAAGCAGATGACTTTCAAATGCATAGTAGAGGAAAAAGAAACACCACTTTAATTTTTTAGGGTGGTCTATATATTTTGTTTGGAAGCTTAAATTCTCGGTCATCACCTGGTAGTGTCCATCCCTGCTGCTGTGGCCCCTCTTACTGTTACTCTGACTTTCACAGGTCTTTGGGAACTGATCACTCATTGTTGATGGTATTTTTCTTCTCTATAGCAGTCTTTGCTTTTCTTCCCGTCATCAAACAGATTAAGGAAGAACACTCTCCTCATCTGTCTTACAATTCTTTATTTAGAGACTAATAAAGGGTTTCATTTCTTGTTTCATATAAAGTCCTTTGTGTTAAAACTCTTTTATTTCTCTCTTTCAGTTTCTCACAGTCCCTCCAGAGTATGTAGTTTGACATAAGATAACTTGAGCAATACTTACAAGTCAGCACTGCAAATCATCTCCTGCAGCATTCAATTGCAAATGACCCTAAATGACACGGAACACCAAATGGTAGGCTCTCTTACCTCAGAATGAGTTCCTGGATCATTAATTAGAACTTTCAGGAATGAATATGAGATTAGCTATCCATGTTGCCCTAGGATAGACATTCCAGTATACTAATAGAAAAACAAAATGGTAGAAGTAATTCAAAGATAGGTTTGCTGTGCTGCTTTTTTTTTCCCCAAATAAAATTCTCCTTTTCTCCCTCTTTCCAAATTAGCATATATGTGAATGAATGTGTGCGTTTGTATGGATGACTTATACATCCTGATGTAGAACTTCATAGGAATGAATTTCAGTGAGGTTTTGTAACACAGAAGACCACATCAAAGAAACGGAAACACCCTTTAACTGTTGACTGGCTTTCATCACTTATTATGTGAGAAAGGAAATGTCAGCAGCTTAAAAGAAGTTCTAAGATCAGTGTATTTGAGCCTTTCTAATTTTAAAATTTGTTATAAAAACCCATCAAAAACATGCATTGGAAACAAATAGATTGATACTTTTCAGGGTGCTGGAGAAATTTATTTGTTTTCCCTGAGTGCAAAAGGTAGAAAAGTATAATCTTACTTTGGAGAGACGCCATGCTGGTTATCAGTGTACATGTTAGTTGTGTGCAGTTATTGCTTTTCAGGAACTACTCCTCTGACTTTCACGGAGACAAAGACTGTGCTACAACCATGCATTCACAGAGCCATGGTGAAATAATTGGTGAGGCAAAGGTAGTAAATAACCCAATTGTTGGGGTCATTCAGACCTAAATAGACTTTCTGTTGAAGTGACCTGAAGTTGCCCTAATTATTTCTCTGTTCCAGGTGTATAGATCCTGTCTTAGAAATGTAGTGGGAGGTTAACGTGTCAGGCTGCGACTTTATTCTCTCCCTGGAATAACCAAGAATGTTGTAGAAAATCAATTTGCCCTCACCAGGAGGACTCCACTGACGTACAGAATCATTGTCTACTGGGAAAAAGTTCCTTTGCAGATGGATATGGCTTCATTTCTGTTTCGTTAGCAGTACTTCAGAGAAGATGATGGATAAACTTAGTTATTTGTTGCTTTTCTTATGAAAGATTTTACCCATTTCTTTTCAATGTAGAAGAATATGGGAACCTGAAGGTGATTGCCGAGATTTGTCATTTTCAGTAGTTCAGGGATCTCCCTGAGAGAAACTGAAGGCATCTGCTTTCAATACTCATGTCTGTAAAGCCACCACAGAGAGGGAAATGTATGAACCTTTGGACTCCAGACACTGCTGCATTTGAAAAGAATTGTTGCTATGAATATTGGAATATTTTCCTTCTGTTCACTGCTTATGACTTATATGTAGGGCAGAAGATTGGGGGTTGCATATTACAATTGGGGGTTGTAATATTACAGGCATATTACACCCACTCACAAATTCTGAGTTCAAAAATGTTGTGTTTAAAAATTAGCCTCCTTGATTAGATTAATATGCAGAATTGTTAGGTGTTGTAAAACAACATGCAAATTATGTCCACATGATTAATGTGAAATGAAAAATCTAACCAAATATCTTGTTCACACACAGTTTCCCCAAATTAGAGCATATATACTTCCATTTTTGTAAAATAATTTACCTTAAAGCAATTTTAAGAAAAAATTGATCTGTTTCTCTACTTTGCCTTTCAAATCTGCCTCATAAGTAATGGAATTTTAAAAAATGTGACAGTGTTATTTAAAACGAAATGAAATAAAATGGCATAAAATAAAAAAAAAAAAAATACCCAAACTTTCCTTTCCTTTTAGTAAGCAGTATTTGTGACGGAAGTTGCCTGGGAGTGAGTCTCCAGAGACCAGTACTGTGGGGTGGAGGAGAAGTCATTTAACCCTCCTTGGCCTTTGTTTCCTCACCTATAAAATTAGGGCACTAGAGAAATGATGTCTGTGATTTCCATCAGTTCCCTCCCTCTAGCTTTAAACACTATAATTTGCTTTTCTCTGCTATGCATATGCCACTGTCTAACATTCCCTTGGGAATGATACTTTCAGCATCGTTTTCAAATAGTATTCAAGAGAGAGAAAACTCCAAGGCAGCAGATCCAGTATTTTCAAATTTTAAGGCTCAACTGAGAAGAAAAGTGTTCATCCAGAAAAGGATATAAATTCCACTTGACTTACATCGTAGCCCTTTCCACACACCTCCATTATGGAAGAGGTTGACATTAAAAAGATTTTCCCATCTTTAATGGCTGTGACTAAGAGTCTTGATTGTACAATATTTTGGCTTGCACTCCATAGTTCCCTCAATGTCCCCATCTATGTCCATGGGTAGCTCTCTAAGTACAGCAGCTGTGCCATCTGTTTCAAATATTATTTCAGCCCTCACTGTTTTGGGATAAATTTCATAAAGTGTATTGCATACACACACATTTAATTGAACAAACGAGAAGCCTTTCCAGTTTAAAAAAGCTTCCTAAATGACAAGAAGTGTCCAATTTCCATTCAAATGGTTACTTCGGGGCTTTTAAATGTGTGAATTCATCTAACAGAGGCTGGTGGTGTGTTTTGAGGCAGATGGCTTGATTTTGTGAAGAAAAAAATTAAATGGAATTTACTATCAATCTTATTTTTTTTTGGCAAAAGACTGACATAATAAAGATGTGTGTATTACTGAGAATGCTTTTTAATAATGATTCTACCTTATGTTTTCCCCCAAGAATATGGTTAACTGACTAGGAAAATCTATTTAGAGATTTTATGTTTATCCATAATGATCAGCTTAGAGAAAAAAAAAAAAAAAACAAAAGCTGCCCACAAACAGAATTGCTGAAATACAAAAGGAAAATAATGCTCTACAACTTTCTAAAGGAGTCCAAGAAGAAAGGAATGCTAAAGTTTATTTTGTTTCTCCTGTTAAATAGTTGTGAAGCCAACTGAAGATTTTTAAGGGAAGGAGAAGAGATTTCACGTCTGGTGAGAATGTCCTTAGAGGAATATCTTCGGTGGGCATGACAGGTATTGTGTCCAAGGCACGTTTTATATTTAAGACCAGACGTTTTAAAAATGTGTCGCTGGAATTATTCGTAGCCACTAATGGTGTGTACTCTCAAATTTAGACTCATGTGAGCACATGTCAAAATTATGTCAAAAATTCTATGCTGTAAGGATCTTTATTTTCCCATTTGTAGTTTACAGAACTGACTGAGCTCCTTGTTAGTTCTTGATTAGTTAAAACACAGTATATGTCTCATACTTCTTGAATATGGTGGTTCAGGAAGCTAAGCCTAAGCCAATCGGCTCATAGCTTCATGTGGCAGCAGTTACAGATGATTCCCAACTTTTGCTTCAACTTACAATTTTTCCACTTTATGATGGTGCTTTTAGCTGTGTACATTAATGATGAATACTTATACAACATTTTTTTTCATTTTTAATACAGTATTCAAAAAATTGCATATTTAATATTTTATTAGAAAATAGGCTTTGTATTACATTATTTTGCCCAACTATAGGCTAATGTAAGTGTTCTGAGCATGTTTAAGGTAGGTTAGGCTAAGCTATGATGTTCAGTAGGTCAACTGTATTAAATGCATTTTTGACTTACAATATTTTCAACATTTAATTGTTTTATCTGGATATAACATCATCATAAGTTCAGGAGCATCTGTATTGGTTTAGAGGTAAGCATATGACCTAAGTTGTCCCAAACAGTATAAAAGAAAGAGCAGTTCTTTGATTGCTGGAGAAAACTCGTTTTTTCTCTCCCAGTGGACATGAACAGGAAAACATTTAGCCTCTTTTTGCCACTGAGAACTTACTGGAAACATAAGGGGAACCAAGTTTAGAATAAAATAAAGAGTGTGAATAGCAGGATGAAAAGTAGAAAGAACCTGTGGCTTTGATGACATAGTTGAGCCTTTAGGTTCACTGCCCAGCAGTCCATTATGCTTCAGAGTCTCTCTTATGTCGTCAATACTTACTGTTAGAACACTTCTTATTGTTTCTACCGTTTGAGTCAGGTATTTTGATACTTGCAGCTAAAAGCATTCCAACAGGTACACTCGAGGATGTGGCTTAGGGTGAGGATGTGACTCAGGGTGAGGCAGGCTCAGACATGTACAACATGAGACCTCTCAATCAAGGGTGTTGGGTCTTCTCCCTTTTTTGACACATGTATTAATTTTGACATGAAGGACATTGGCTGGAAGAAAATAATGCTACAAATAATTATTAAATTAAGGTGGGTATTGGAGGCTATGCAGTGGAGCCTAAAGCTTTCATGTATTTTGAGATTGACTGAAGGTGGCTATTTTCTCACTAAACCAGTGGTTCTTAAAGTATAATCCCCAAACAGTCCTGACTTCTGGTTTCTTCTTACAAATGTAAATAACTTAGAGATGTCTCACCTGTCCTCACCACAAGAGAAAACGTAGCTCAATAACTCTTCTTAGTCTATCAGGGAATTGAGGTGACAGGGTAAATTGCTGTTTAGGAAGCTGAAGAGACAGGCAAATACGAGAATCACAGCTTACCAGAAACACAAAAAACTGGAGCTAGTAATGGGTAGGAGCATTTGAGTGTTTCTTAAAGGTAACTGAAAAATTGCTGAAGCTGAGTGTGGACAAGCTTGAGAGTTAAAAACTCCTGGAGCCCAGTCTCAGGAGGACCTGGACCTGTCACGCTTTTGTGAGATTTATTTGTGGGATCCTGTCTTAGTCTGTTCAGGCTACTATGACAAAAATACCAGGCTGGGTAGTTTATAAACAATATATATTTATTGCTTACAATTCTGGAGGCTGGGATATCCAAGATTAAGTCTCTAGCAGATTTGGCATTTCGTGAAGGCCCCATTTCTCATGGATAGTCTCTCTTGCAGTGTCCTCACATGGCAGGAGGGGCAAACAGGCTTTCCCAAATCTCTTTTATAATGTATTCAGTCTCCTGACCTAATCACCTCCCAAAAGCCCCAATTCTTAAGAGAATCAATTTAGGGGTTAGATTTTAGCACATGAATTTTGGGGGTACACTCACATTCATATAGTAGCAGATTCCTACCAGATTCTTTTAGTGAAGATTGGAGAAAAATCCCCTTGTGGTTTTGGCAGGGCAACAGTAACCATTTTGAAATAAGCCCAGTGTGTTCTTTATATCAAAGTCCTGCCCTGCAGGAAAACTAGCTTACTAGAGCCTTATCTTATGTAGAGGAAGTGCAATTTGACAACCGAATCCTCTGTACCCTTTCTGCCTCAAGTAAGGGAGAAAAAAAGTCTAAGAAAGACTTCTGAAGGTCGCAGTCTGAGGACTCAGGCCCATAAGAAATGGCAATTTAATCATAATATTATAGAATGCTTCCCAGTACCATCACACTACACCAATAGGGCTCCTACATAATAACAGTGAGTTACAACTTGGAGCACTGAAAGACAAAAACTGTATCCAAGAATGAATTTCTAGGGAAACCCAAAGACAACATGGGAGACAAAAACAAGGTGGCCAGTGGTGATTGAAGCCTCCGATGCCTGTAGCTGTACCACACATTAAATTCAGCCTAACTGCTAGGCAGATAAACATATAACCTCACACTAAAGGCCTATTTACTTCAGTTCCTATTATTCAATAAATCATGTCGTTTTCAACAAAAAATTATAACACATGTCAAAAGGCAAGAAAAAAACGCAGTGTGAAAAATCAAGGTAAGCACCAAAAGCAGACTCAGATGTAGCAGACATTTTGAAATTATTGAGTATAGTCCCAGGATAAGCAGTACCTCCATCTCTTGGGAATCTGTTAGAAATGCAAATTTTTGGATCTCATCCTAAACCTATTGAATCAGAAACTGAGGGTGGGGACCAGCAGTCTGTGTTTTAACAAGCCCTCCAGGTGACTGTGTTTGAAGATCACTATATTAAGCAGATATAAAATTTGTAATTTCTTCTTTTTCCTTAGATTTCTCAGAAATAGTATGGTAATAAGGTGATTCAAAATGTAAAAGACTTCCTGAAAACATTGTTATAATTGTGACTTTTAGTTTTGTCCACCAACTTCATTGCTAATGAATAGTTTCTGATGAGCACATGTGGTATGGAGTACCTGAGTGTTTGCGTCAGACTTACCATTTGACTTGGGAACTTTATCATCATTGTCAACCTTGCAGACAGTGTTTAATTCCAGACTTACAGCTCATAGATCTCCCATCCAGGAGGTTAAAATAATTTCCCAGAGAGGGTTTCCAGGCCCGAGGGCCCTACAGATTTTTTCTACATTGGTTTTTACGAAGGGAATTTGGGAAAAGGGAGATCTTCACATAGGTCCTTTAAAGGCAGACTGTGTTATTACCTCGCTCTCTCAGTTTACTCAGTCAGTGCTCACTTGCCATCTGGCCTGATCATAGTTATGTAGCTACCAGAGAGTCAGTTATTAAGCCTAATTATGATTGTTTTGAACTCCTCTGAGACTCTGATGTCATAGGTCTCTTTTTAGGCTTTTGATCACAGTTTTCTGTCTTAGGTTGGTGTTGCTCATACACTGGCTGCCTCTCTCCTCTTGGTGTTTGATATTCAGTGACGATAAATGTTTTTTATCAAGCCCAAGAAGAACCATAGCTTGCTATTACTTGCAGAGGCCTCTTAATTTCACATTGGAAAAGCTGAAGTCTGGGGTGGGGAGTGTGTGATAATTTGCTTCATTTATTCATTTGCTCAAAAATACTTAATGAGTACCTGCTGTGTGTCAGGCAGGAATCACAGAAACATGATTAGAATAAAGGAATAGTTAATTCCTACGCCAGTACTGCTTTTATAAATGTATTTGAATAAAAACAAAATGAAAGAAACTAAATCAGTGGAAGTAATACAAATAAATAGGGAAGGAAAAAAGAAAAACAACAAAGCGAAAAGGCCACTTGGGAGCTAAGTGCCCTCTTGATGACTAAGCACATATGTTTACTTTTCTGTCCTTAAAGTTCCACCAGGGAGAAAAGTAAGCATAACACTAAAGCAGCACTAGGAAATGTGGAAGAGTGATACCAGCAGAAGCAAAACATTTCTGGATGATACAAAGCAGATGGGATCAGTCTGAGGAAATAACCAAATAGAACTGGTAAGTACAGTTAATACAAATGAAAGAGAGTAGCGATGGAAGAAGAAAGGAGTTTGTTCAATTTTAAACAGAAGTTTGAAAAGTTTGGAGTTTTTTGGAAAAGCCCAGGGATCATAATTATGAGGAGGTAAGGAAGATACTCAACTTTGTGGCATTTGATGGGAAGGCTAATGAACCTGGGGTGTTTCAAGCACCTGGAAAGGGCATTTCCACCCAGATCCAACAGAACTGGCATGAACAGTTTGAAAGGTAATAAAGGAGCAGATGGATTCTGCCACTGGGGATAGGCAAGGGATATTTAAAGTGACTACTGGGGTTATAAAAAGTGGAATGGTGCTCTTGGGTAATGTAAGCTGCCAACAGGGCTAGACTTTCTCACCTTCTAATGGAAAACTCCCGTCCACTACATGACTGCATTTTTGTGTCCCCCAGAATTCGTAGGTTGAAGCTCGAAATCTCAATGGGATAGTATTATGAGATGGGGCCTCTGGAGGTAATTAGGTTATGAAGGTGGAACCCTAATGACAGGATTAGTGCCTCATAGGAAGAGACATGAGAAAACTTGCTTCCTCTATCTTTGCTCTCTGCCATGTGAAGACACCTCAAGAAGATGGCCTTCTGCGAACCAGGAAGCAGGCCCTCACCAGACACTGGACCTCCCAGCACCTTGATCATGAACTTCCTAGCCTACAGAACTGTGAGAAATAAATATCTGTTGTTTAAGCCTTGCATCTATGGTAATTTGTTACAGCAGCCTGAATGGACTAAGATACCACCTAGCTCACTAACTATAGTGATGGCTTCTATAATTTGTAATCATATTCATTATCAAAGAAGCTGTAACTTTCACACTAGCCACCTGTAAATATAAATGAACTACTTATAAATATAAATGAACAACTAAGAATTTCCATATATTGAAGAAAAAAAGCATAAAAATGAACCACCAAAGTAAACAAACTGAAGTTAACTCTTGAAACAATTGAATTACTGGTGAAATATAGAAAAACTTACTGAAACAATTTAATTTGTATCTTAAGAGATATTTGAAGGACACTGCATTCACGTAGTTAGAATAGGCCACTAAGAAAAAGTGAAAAAAAAAAGGAAATTTCATAGAAATTAAAATAAACATATATTTACTGAAGCGAATATAACAGAGCAATTGATGTGGAATGTAAAGTTCTTAATTTCCAAAAGTGTTTTTCATCTAGATGAACAAGACTAGTCACGTTGGACTGATTTTTGTTCAGAAAAGGGCCACTTGAATGGGTACCTTAACCCACTGTCCAGGTGAAAGAAGATAATAAGGACGATGTTGGCTAACGAAAGATGCCTTTAATCTGATTTTGAAATGCTGAGTTGGTTACTGGTGAGGAGATGGGAATATTTGCATGGGATAATGTTATGAGATGGGGAAAGAGTTTTCCATGAAGGTCAATGTTTCCCTTTTAAGGTCCAATGTTGTTAGCACCTCTCTCACCGATCAAGTTTATGAAAAGTCCAGTGGCTTAGTAGACAAAGACTGGAGCAAATTCTTTGAATTCTTGTGAAATTAGGGAGAGAAAGGACTACCTCAAGAAGGAGATGCCAACTTAGTTATGTGTCAGCTAGACAGCAATTGAAAAATACAAAAGGTGTGGCTAAATTCATACTCCTTAACTGCTGAGGTATATTACACTAATTGACTAAATATCAACAATAAAGATCAGAGCAGAAATAGAGGCTAGAAAAACAAAAGCTCAATGAAACCAAGAGCTGGATTTTTGAAAAGATAAACAAAATCTACAACCTGTTAGCCAGACTAAAGGAAAAAAGATAAGACTCAAGTTTAATTATAAATGAAAGAGAAGACCTTAAAACTGATAGCATAAAAATACAAAGTATCATTAGAGACTACTATGAGCAATTATAGGCCATCAAACTGGGTATCTAAAAGAAATGGATCAATTTCTAGAAACATACAATCTGCCAAAACTGAACCATAAAAAAAAAGAAAATCTGAACAGACCAATAATGAGTAAAGAGATTGAAACTGTAATAAAAAACCTCTCAACAAAGAAAAACCCAGGATCTGATGGCTTCATTCACGAATTCTACTAAACACTGAAAGAATTAATGCCAATCCTTCTCAGACTTTTCCAGGCAATGAAAGAGGAGAAAACACTTCCAAACTCATTTTACGAGGCCAGCATTACGCTGTTACCAAAGCCAAATAAGAAACTACAAGAAAACAAAACTTCAGGACAATAAGAAAATCCTGAATATTAGAATGGTTGTGGTTGAACACCAAATCAGTGTTACGGAAGATCGAGCCAAGAGGTTTTCTTGGAATGTAGTGCAATAATCTGTCGATGATTTCATCTGTTGACGAAAATTGTCCAAGAAACTTGGAAGGAATGATGTCATTCAGTATATGAGGTTTAGATATTTACAAAGTATGTAAAATGTTTAGAAATTCTAAAATCTTCCTAAAAAAACTTGTATAAGGAGAAGCTAGAGAGAATAGGAGGAATGACATAATCCAAGTAATAATAGAATAATATCTTTTTTCAAACTGAGAGAAGGTACTGGGGTTTGTTTTTTTTTAATTTAAAAGAATTAGAATGCAGAGCAGCAATATTGCACCAAGGGACCTACGAATACCGGGGAAGAATTTAGGAAGTCGAAGGAGAAAGAAAAAGTCTTACAATTTTCTAGAGAGTAAAAATACATTATCTGAAAAGGAAGAAAAATCAGAATGACATTGGCGTTTTCTGACGCCAAATGCCAGAAAATATGTAGCCATATCTACAAAATCCTGAGGGATTTGAATCTTGGATTCTTCATTAGGCAAGCTGTTATTCAAGAGAAAAGGAAAAATAAAGACAATTTTAAAGATGGAAAGTTGAACATCTTTGAAAAAATTAAAATTTCTCTAGGTTGTTCTTTAGCAAAATGTAAGAGGAAACCAGAAAAGAAGACACGGGGTATCATGAGTAAAATACCAAATACGACTTATCAATAAGTCTAAGTTGTTATGAATTATTTGAAGAAACGATGTGTGAGTTTCATGCAGTTGTTAACTAAGAGTCCTAGCATAAAAGAAGCACAGAAGCATAATAAAAGAGTTACTTGTAGTATTAATGTAAGTCATTGAGAGGTTTCTTGTAATAAAAACTTACTAAGTATAAGCACATATCTAAAGGTGATGTATGTTAGAAACAGAAGCCAAGAAAAAACTATTATGAATTCAGAATCAAGCTGAAAAGAGAATTGATTGCATAATAAATTAAAAACTTATTAACCAACACTCCAAGATTATATGATGAGACAGTACATTATTATTAATTACCAATATTATTTGAGGACTTACTACATGACAGATATGCTGCTAAATGGATACTAACATTGTCTCCAATTATAGAGGAGAAAACTGAGGACAGAAAAATTAAGTAATTTGCCCAGAGTCATCAGATAGAAGGGAGCAAAGACAGACAATCTAACTTCAATCGTGCTCTAAATCACTACTCTAATATTATATCCTCAGCCTCTTATTGGAATATAGATTGTTCAAAAATGAATCCATAATAAAGAGAAACTAACACTATGTCTTATACAGTCTGCAGGTATTTGTCCAGCATGTGTCAGATATATTTATTATACCCTGTATACTCTGGAATATCAGTAACCTAGTATCACAAAATTCTGTGTAATAAACTGCCTCAAAACTTGGTGGTTTGAAACAACTATCATTTGTTCTCATGGATCTGTGGGTCACCTGAGAGGTTTTGTGCTAGGCTTTTTTGCCTGGAGTGGGTTCCCCCAGTTCCATGTGTCTCTCATCCTCATGTTAGGACCAATAGGCTAACCAGGGCATGAGCTTTCATAGCATGACAAAGTCACAAAAGAGCACACCCAAACATACAGGTGCTTTTCAAGCCTTGGTCTCATCACACCTGTTAACATTCCACTGGTTAATCCACATAGCTGGGGAGGAACTGGAAAGTCATATGGCAAATAATCTAAATACAAGGAGGGATAATAAATTAAGGTCATTAAGGCTTTACAAAATCATCAATCTGCTTCTTTTGTAGTTGTGTTGGATGAAATAACATATTATTAGTCATGTGTTCAAAGAAAACTTTTCTTAACCAAAATGATCCTTTAAGGATAGGATGGTGGGATCTTCCTTGCAGCCAAGTATTGAGACCACTGTCTGTGCAGCAACTGAGAAAGAAAAGTTAGGACAATCAAAAAGGTTAAAAGATTTAAGGCAAATATATCTGTATCTATATTTAGCAGGAAGGAAGGTGGTACATGCACAAATGTGAGTGAACATGCTTTTTCTGATTCTAGGTAGGGGTTTCAGAAGTGTAGTGGGAAGAGCCCTTACTAAAATAGTCTGGAGATTAGCTTTTTGCCCTAGGTCTGCCACTAGTAAAAGACAAAACTTTTCTGAGTGGCCATTTTCTTATCATTAAAGTTGGTCCAGAGGATCTATGGGATTCTTCTAAGTCCTAAAACTTTAAGAAAGATATTTTAAAAAATGAAATATGATGTTGGTAAAAATTGGAAGTTACTGAAATGTGTTTTATAAAATTAGGAGCAGCAGTTGATTTATAAGAAGCAGTAACAGCAAAGGCAGAGCAAGATGGCTGAATAGACGCCCCCAGCAATTGACCCCTGACAGAAACACCAAACTGAAAAACTATCCACACAAAAAAGCACCTTCATGAGAACCAAAAATCAGGTGAGTGATCATAATAACTGATTTTAACATCATATCAAGAAAAAAATACACTGAAGAAGGTAGGAAAGACAGCCTTGAATTGCTGATGCTACCCCTCCCCATTCCCTGGATGTGGACATGTGGCATGGAGACAGAATCTGTGTGATTTGGGAAAGAAGAGCACATAGATTGTGGAACTTTGCATTGGAACTCAGTGATGCCCTGTTATAGTGGGAAGCAATACAGGACAGAATTCAGTCAGCACCTACAGAGGGAGCATTTAGACCAACTCTAGCCAGAGTCAAATCGTCCACCTAGTAGTTGGTACATGAGTTCTGGCAATCCCTGCCACTGTGGGCTAAAGGGTAGTGAGGTCCTAAATAAAAGGCAATCTTGGAAGACAATCTAGACCATAAGGACTTGAAAGGCAAACTTGAAAGACAATCTAGATCATATGAACTGCAATTCCTGGGCAAGTCCTGGTGCTGTGCTGGGCCCAGAGTCAGTGGACTTGGAAGGCATGTGACATAGTGAGATACTGGCTGATGCAACCAAGGAAGTACTTGTGACAGCTCTCCCTCAGTCCCAGGCTGCAGTGTAGCTCATAGCTTCAGGAGAGACTCCTTCCCATGGCTTGAGGAGAGGAGAGGGAAGAGTAAAGTGGGCTTTGTCTTGCAACTTGAATACTGCTCAGTCACAGCAAGAGAGGGCACCAGGCAGAGTCCTGAGGCCCCCATTCCAGGCCCTAGCTCCTGGATGACATTTCTAAACACATTTTGTGTCAGAAGGGAACCAATTGCCTTGAAAGGAAGACACAGTTCTGGAAGTATCCATTACCTGCGTAAAGAGACCTCAGACTCTGAATAATCAGTAGTGGTCCAGGCAGTACTTGCAGTGGGACTTAAGTGTGACTCAGAGCTGTGCTGTTTCAGGTGTGACCCCAGTGAATTCTCAACTATGGTAACAATGTGAAGAGACTCGTTCTGCTTGCGAAAAGATAAGGAAGAACAATGGGAACAATGCCTTGCAGCTTGGTTACCAGCTCAGTTGCAATGGAGCAGAAGACCAAGCAGGCTCTTCCAGTTCCCAATTCAAGACCGTGGCTCCTGGATGACTTTTTTGGCCCTATCTTGGGCCAGGAGGTTCCATTGCCCTGAAGAGAGAGACCCATGCCTGGCAGCATTCACCACAAGCCGATTGAAGAGCCTTGGGCCTTGAGTGAATATTGGCAGTAGCCAAGCAGTACTTGCTACGGCCTGGGATTGTGGTGGCCACAAGGAGAAACTCCTATGCTTAAATCTTAAAATATGTTAGTGGCATGACATTTAAAGTGGAAAGGGGAGGGAAGAGTGGGAAAGACTTTGTCTTGAGCTTGGGTACCAACTCAATTATAATAGAATAGAGCACCAGGTAGATCCCAAAAGTTACTAAATCCAGGCCCTGTCTCCTGGACGGCATCTCCAAACCTTCTCAGGGCTGGGGGACCATGCTACTTTGAAAGGAAGGACCCAAGCCTGCCTGGATTTTCACCTACTGATTGTAGAGCTCTAGGACTTTGAATGAACATAGAAAATAGGCAGGGACTGGACACTGTGGGCCTTGAGTGAGACCCAGTGCTGTGCTGGCATTTAGTCTGAGCAAGCACAGTTCCAGTGGTAATGGCCAAAGGAGTGCTCATGTCACCATCTTCCAGTTCCAGGCAGCTCAGCACAGAGACTACATTTGTTTGAGAGAAAGTAAGGAAAGAACAAGAGTCTATGGTCATCCAGGGAATTCTGGCTCTTACCCAAGACCACACAGGTGGTACCTCTTTGAGTTTTTAAGATCCATGCCATTATTGGGCTTGGGGTGTCCTGTGAAGCTGGTATGACTGCAGTAAGCATACCCAAATCACAACGTCCAAGTACCTTTAAATGCCTGGAAAGCCTTCCCAAGAAGAAAAGGTACAAACAAGCCCACACTGTGACAAATAAAATGAGTACCTAACTCTTCAATGCCCAGACACCAATGAACATCCACAAGCGTCAAGAACATCCAAGAAAACATGACTTCACCAAACAAACTAAATAAGGCACCAGCGACCAATCCTAAAGAGACGAAGATATATAACCTTTCAAACAGAGAATTCAAAATAACTATTTTGTAGAAGCTCAATGAAATCCAACATAACACAGAGCGGGGGAATTCTAATCCTATCAGATAAATTTAACGAAGAGATTGAAATAATTAAAAATAATCAAGTGGAAGTTCTAGACCTGAAAAATTCAATTGACATACTGAAGAATGCATCAGAGTCTCTTAACAGCAGAATTCATCAATCAGAAGAATCAATGAGCTTAAAAATTATTTGAAAATACAGTAAAAAGAGACAAAACTGGAAAGATTAAAAAAGAAGACTGCAGCATGCCTGCAAGAGCTAGAAAATAGTCTCAAAAAGGCAAATCTAAGAGTTACCAGCCTAAAAGAAGAAGCAGGGAGAGAGATTTGGGTAGAAAGTGTATTCAAAGTAATAATAATAGAGAACATTCCAAACCTACAGAAAAATATTGATATCCAAGTACAAGAACATTATAGACCACCAAGCAGATTTAACCCAAAGAAAACTACCTCAAGGCATTTAATAATCGAACTCCCAAAGTCCAGGATAAATAAAGAATCCTAAAAGCAGCATGATAAAAGGAACCAATCACATACAGTGGAGCTCCAATACATCTGGCAGCAGACTTCTCAGTGGAAACTTTACAGACCAGGAGACAGGTGAAGTTTACAATGAGAAACTTTAAATATGTCTCTGGCATGACATACTTAAAGTTCTGAAGGAAAAAAAGATGTATCCTATAATAGTAAATGCAGTAAAAATGTCCTTCAAATATGAAGGCTTAACAAAGACTTTCCCAGAAAAACAAAAAACAGAGGAATTTTATGAACACCAGGCCTGTTCTACAAGAAATACTAAAATGAATTTCTCAGTGTGAAATAAGAAACCATCTAAAGGTGCAAAACTCATTGGTAATAGTAAGTACACAGAAAAGCACAGAATATTATAATACTCTCATTGAGGTGTGCCAATTATTGATTTTTTTAGTGGAAAGGTTAAATGAGGAAATGACCAAAAATAATAACTAAAACAATGTTTACATACATAGAGAGTACAATAAGATATAAATACAAACAATAAAAAGTTAAAAAGAGGGGGGAAGAAGTTTAAGTGTTGAGTCTTTATTAGTTTTCCGTTTACTTTTTTATAAAATCAGTGTTAAGTTGTTATCAGTTTAAAATAATGGATTATAAGATATTATTTGCAAGCATCACAGTAACTACAAGTTAACAAATACATGACAGATGTGAAAAAAATGAAAATAAAAAACAGGAAATTAAAACATACCACCAGAGAAAATCAACATCACTAGAAGGAAGACAAAAAGGAAGAAAGAAGAGAAGACCATATAACAGCCAGAAAAAAAAAAAAAATAAGAAAATGGCAGAAGTAAGTCCTTCCTTATCATTAATAATATTGAATGTAAATGAGCTAAACTTTCCAATCAAAAGACACAGAATGGCTACATGGATAAAAAACAAGACCCAATGATCTGTTGCCTAGAAGAAACATGCTTCACCTGTAAAGGCACACATAGACTAAAGTAAAGGGATGGAAAAAGATGTAATGGAAACCAAAGAAGAGTATAAGTAGCTATACTTACATCAGACAAAATAGATTTTAATACAAAAATTGTAAAAAGGGGCAAATAAAATTATTATTTAATGATAAAGGGGTCAGTTCAGCAAGAGGATATAATAATTTTAAATATATATGCATCCAACACTGCAGTACTCGGAGATGTAAATATTTACTAGAGCCAAAGAGAGAGATAGACCCCAATATGGTAATAGCTGGAAACCATTAACACCCCATATTCAGCTTTAGGCAGATCATCAAGACATAAAATTAACAAAGAAACATTGGACTTAATCTGCACAATAGAACAAATGGACCTAATAGATATTTACAGAACATTTTATCCAATGGCTTCAGAATACACATTCCTCTCAGCATATGGGTCATTCTCAAAGATAGATCATAGTTAGGCCACAAAATAAACCTGAGAAAATTCAAAAAATTGAAATCATATACAGTATCTTCTTTGAACCACAGTGGGATAGAGCTAGAAATCAATAACAGAGGAATATTGGAAATTGGACAAACAAATGGAATTAAGCAATATGTTCCTGAATGACCAGTGAGTCAATGAAGAAAGAAGGAAGGAAACTAAAAAATTTCATGAAACAAATGAAAATGAAAACACTGCATACCAAAACCTATGGAATACAGCAAAATCAGTACTAAGAGGAAATTTTATAGCAGTAAGCACCTACATCAAAAATTAGAAAAACATCAAATAAAAAACCTAATGGTGCATCTTAAAAAACTAGAGGAGCAAGAGCAAACCAAATGCAAAATTAGTAGAAGAAATGGAATAGTAAAGATCAGAGAAGAAATAAATGAAATTGAAAGGAAGAAAACACTACAAAAGATCAATAAAAAAGCTGTTTTTAAAAGGGTAAACAAAACTGACAAACTTCTAGCTAAATTAGCCAAGAAAAAAGAGAGAAGACCCAGATAAATAAAATCAGAGAGAAAGAAGGAGATATCACAGCCAATACCAAAGAAATACAAAATATCATTAAAGGTTACATGAGCAAATATATACCAATAAATTGGAAAACCTTGAAATGGTATATTCCCAGACACATACAGCTTTCCAAGACTGAACCATGAAGAAATTCAAAACCAGAACAGATCAGTAACAAGTAATAAGATTGAAGCTATAATAAAAACTCTTTCAGCAACAAAAAAGTTCAGGACCTGTTGGGTTCACTGCTGAATTTTACCAAAGATTTCAAGAAGAACTAATACCGATTCTACACGAACTATTCTGAAAAACTGAGGAGGAGGGAATACTTCCAAACTCATTCTATGAGGTCAATATTACTCTAATATCAAAACTAGAAAAAGACAAGTCAAAAAATAAAACTGCAGGCCAATATATCTGATGAACATTGATGCAAAAATCCTCAACAAAATACTAGCAAACCAAATTCAACAACACATTGAAAAGATCATTCATCAAGACCACATGTGATTCATCCCAGGGATGCAAGGATGGTTCAACATACACAAATTAGTTAATATGATATATCAATAGAATGAAAGACAAAAACAATATGATCATTTCAATCAAGGCTGAAAAAGCATTTGATAAAATTCAACATCCATTCATAATAAAAGCCCTAAGAAAACTGGGTATAGGTGGAACATACCTCAACACGATATAAACCATATACAACAGACTCACAGCTTGTATCACACTAAATGGGGAAAAACTGAAAGCCTTTTAAGATCTGGAACATTAACAGGATGCTCACTTTCATCACTGTTATTCAACATAGTACTGGAAGTTCTAGCTAGAGCAATCGGACAAGAGAAAGAAAGAGCATCCAAGTTGTAAAAGAATAATTCAAATTATCCTTGTTTCCAGATGATATTATCTAGTGTTTGAAAAAACCTAAAGACTCCAACAAGAAACTTAGAACCAATAAACAAATTCAGTTATACTGTGGGATACCAATCAACATGCAAAAATCAATACCATTTCTATATGCCAACAGCAAACAATCTGAAAAAAATTAAGAAATTAATCCCATTCAAAGTAGTTACAAATAAAATACAATATCTAAGAATAGACTACCACAGAAGTGAAAGATCTCTACAATAAAAGTATAAAACAGGCCGGACGTGGTGGCTCACACCTGTAATCCCAGCACTTTAGGAGGCAGAGGCGGGCGGATCACGAGGTTAGGAGATCGAGACCATCCTGGCTAACACTGTGAAAGCCCATCTCTACTAAAAATACAAAAAATTAGCTGGGTGTGGTGGTGGACACCTGTAGTCCCAGCTACTCGGGAGGCTGAGGCAGAAGAATGGCATGAACCTGGGAGGCAGAGCTTGCAGTGAGCTGAGATCGTGCCACTGCACTCCAACCTGGGTGACAGAGCCAGACTCCGTCACAAAAAAAAAAAAAAAAAAAAAAAAAAAAAAAGTATAAAACGTTGATGCAAGAAATTAGAGAACACCCAAAAACTGGAAAGATATTTGATGTTCATGGATTGGAAGAATCAATATTATTATCTTATCCGTTCTACCCAAAGCCATCTACAAATTCAATGCAATCCCTATCAATATAGCAATGATATCCTTAACAGAAATAGAAACATATCTTAAAATTTACATGGAATTACGAAGGACTCAGAACAGGCAGTGTTATCCTGAGCAAAAAGAACCAAACAGGAGGAATCACATTACCTGACTTCACATTATATTACATAGTTATTGTATCCAAAACAGCATGGTACTGGTATAAAAACAGACACATAGAACAATAAATCAGAATAGAGAACCCAGATATCAATTTATACATCTGCAGTGAATTCATTTTTGTCAAAAGTGCCAAGAACATATACTTGCAAAAAACCAGTCTCTTCAATAAACAGTGATGGGAAAACTGGATATCCATATGCCGAAGAATAAAACTAGACCTCTATCACTTGCCATATACAAAAATAAAATCAAAATGGATTAAAAACTTAAATATAAGACATCCAACCATGAAACTACTAAAACTTGTTGGAGAAACTCTCCAGGACATTAGACTGGGCAAATATTTCTTGAGTAATATCCCACAAGCACAAGCAACCACAGCGAAAATGAACAGATGGGATCACATCAAGTTAAAAACCTTCTGGACAGCAAAGGAAACAGTCAACCATATAAAGAGAAAGCACATATAATAGGAGAAAATATTTGGAAACTACTCATCTGACCAAAAATTAATAACCAGAATATATAAAGAGCTCAAACAACCCTATAGAAAAAAATCTAATAATCTAATTTAGAAAGGGAGAAAAGATATTAATAGCGATTTCTCAAAAGAAGAAACACAAATGGCAATCAGATCTATGAAAAGGTGCTTGACATGACTGATCATCAGAGAAATGCAAATGAATACTACAATGAGATATTATCTTACCCCAGGTAATATAGCTTATATCCAAAAGATAGGCAACAACAAATGCTGACGAGGATGTGGAGAAAAGAGAACCTTCATACATTGTAGGTGGGAATGTTATTTAGTACAGCCACCACGGAGAACACTATGCAGGTTTCTCAAAAAACAAAAAAAGCTACCATATAATCCAGCAATACCACTGTTAGATATATGTCCCAAAGAAAGGAAATCAGTATATTGAAGAGATGGAACTAGATGTCATTATGTTAAGTGAAATATGCCAGGCACAGACAAATCTTCACATGTTCTCACTTATCTGTGGGAGCTGAAGAAGGTAAAACAATTGACCTCATGGAGATAGAGTGTAGAATGACGGTTACCAGAGCCTGGGAAGGGTTTTGGATGGTCGGGTTGGGGGAGTGGGTTGTGGGGATAATTAGTGGGTACAAAAATATAGTTAGATAGATTAAATAAGATTTAGTGTTTGATTGCACAACATGGTGACTGCAGTCAACAATAATTTATTGTACATTTAAAATAACTAAAAGTATAATTGGATGGTTGGAGCAGAAAGAGTAAATGCTTGAGGTGATGGATAGCCTATTTATCCTAATGTAATTATGAGGTATTATATGACTGTATCAAAACATGCCATGTACCCTATGTGTGTGTGTGTGTGTGTGTGTATGTGTATATATATATATATATATACCCTCTCTATAGGGCACATGAGATATATAAAAATTACATATATATATATATATACACACATATACACACATACCTACTATGTACACACAAAAACTAACAATAAAAAATAAACAATAACATGTTATCTAAAATGATTAATTATAATTGAGCAATTACTACTGATATAAGGATGGATAGATTTTTTGCATAAAATTGTAAAGCTCATTTCAAATTGGTATTCCTTTTTGAACAAAAAGGGAGCAGCAAGGTATTCTAAATTTTTTAGGAAACCAGTACTAGATGAATCATGAGTAGAAAAGCCTAAAGATTATAGAAGTAACATTGAGTTACAAGTCATTGACGAGTCTCTGATGCAAAGCGATATACTAAGGACAATAATTAGTATAGAGGCTTTACCTTAACATGTGTTCTTTCCAGTTGACACTGTGTCCCATGTACTTCCTTTATTGTATTAGGGCAGCATATCGTTACCATTTGTTGTATCAACTCAAAAGGCTAGGGCCATGTTCCAAACATCTCCACCTTCCTTTAAAAAGCAGTTATAAATCTAAAATCCACTAATGTACATGTATATACATTATAGATTAGGTTAACATTCACAAAATGACTTGCTTCACCAACTAGGAGTAGCAATATATCATATCTCTTTTATTTTGCTAATTAATCATTCAAACAACAGGAGTTTCCTATTAGCAGGAAGTCTAACATCTCCCGATGGAGTGCTTTTTTTCCTGGTCATTCCAGATTGTTCAGCTGGCTTTCTCAGACCAAAAGCTAGCAGTCATATTTCCAAGGTAATTGCAAATTTGTGTTAATCTTCTACTTATAGTTTCCCATTGCCATATGACGCCATTATTGAAGGTTGGTTCTGTCCAGTTCCATAAATGTTCACCAGTTTGTGGTGACGCCTTTCTAGTCTAAGTTCCTACGTTGGGTTCCCTGCACTCTTGGGTTAATGTAGAGGGTGCCTGGTTAAGATTCTGAGTTCTGTAGTCCTGTGAACTGAATTTGAATATTGCCTTTGCTTCTTTTTAGCTGTGTGACTTAAGTCAAGTTATTGAACTTTCTGAGCCTCAGTTTCCTCCTCTATAAAATGAAGATAATAATAGAATTTATCTGATAGTGGTATTGTGAAAATTAAATGACACAACACGTATCAAGCAAACTGCCTGGCACCTCCAAGATTTGCAGGAAATGTGTGCTCTTACTATCACTGTGACTGCTATTATTACTATTAGTGATGCAGTAATCCTTTCCTGGAGAATAGCAACATTTCAAGTTTGCTGTAGTGCAGAGCTTAGTGTCTCTAGTATTTTTCTATAGGAAAGAAACTGGGGTCTCTATGCAAATTAGTCTACCTTGAACCCATGGCTCTCTGTACCGCAACAATTGACGTCCTGTTTGTACATTTCTCCAAGAAAAATGGGAAAGTTTATGGTCGGCAACTCATGGATAATTAAATTTGAGTGGTCAATACATATAATCTTACTAGTACTTAGGAAAACACAAATTAGATAAAAACGAGATCATTTTCTATACCCAACTCATCAACAAAAATAAATTTCTGATAATATCAATCTGTAGAGTTGTGGCGCAAAGGCAAACTTCATGTGTTGTAGGTGAGATGTTAAGTCATTAAAACCATTTCGGTTCACACTGTCTCTAAGTTTTAGGGAAAGGAAAAATAAATGTGATTTATTCATAAAATAGGACATTACACGGTACTAAAAGGAAGTGTGTGTGTATCTATCAACTTAGATACATTTGAAAAGCATAATGTTGAGTAAAAAAAAGCAAATTGCTAAAGGATGTATAGCGTATACCATTTACATACACTCACAAAACACTCAAATAAGTATACATATATATGTGATAAAATATTAAAACACACAGCCTAACATTATATACCAATATGAGGATGTCAGTTACTTCTGGGAAATGAGGGGGGCAGAAAGGAGGAACAGAGTGTTGGTGCAGTGGCTCATGCCTGTAATCCCAGCACTTTGGGAGGCCGTGGAGGGCTGATTGCTTGAGGTTAGGAGTTCGAGATCAGCCTGGCCAACATGGCAAAACCCCATCTCTACTAAAAATACAACAATTCGCTGGGTGTGATGGCGGGTGCCAGTAATCTCAGCCCCTCGTAGGCTGAGGCAGGAAAATCTCCTGAACCCGAGAGGCAAGGGTTTCAGTGAGCCAAGATCACACCGCTGCACCCTAGCTTGGGCAACAGAGTGAAATTCCATTTCAAAAAAAACAGAGAACAGAGGGGGGTTATAGCTCTGTATATAATATTTTATTTCCTTTAAAAATTTATGACTACATTGTAACATGTAGTTTGTTACATATGTGTGATGTTGGTAACATCTGTTACATATATGTGACGGGTTCATAGGTATATATAAAATCAATTTTTGTTTCTGTAAACATCAATTATTTAATAATTTGACATAAAATAAAGACAATTAGAAGGAAAAATAGCTCTTTTAGCCTTCGAGATAATTGGAAAACACTTGGGGAAGAATAAAATTAGATTACTATTTCATATCATATATCAAAGAATTCCCTATGGGGTTTAAATTTTAAATAAAAAGAAAGTAGAGCAGAAGATAATGTAGGCGATTATTTGTCTGATCTTAATAGGAAAAGTTTAAGCATATAGACAAAAGATATTTAGACAAAAGAAAAAAAAATACAGTTTTTCTACATAAAACTTAATGCTTTGCTATGTCCAAAATCTATAAACAAAATATAAATGATGAGCTATTTAAATTGGCATTGTTAACATGTAAAGGATTTGTAGAAACAATAGATATAAAAGTATTCCATGAGAAAAATATGATTATGACAAGAACAATTTTCAAAGGGATAAATAACAATGACCAAAGTGTCAACGTGTTCAGCAACATGGTTATCAACTTTATGCCTCTCAGCTCCAAATTAACCCTCAGTACCTGCTCCAATATAATGGACTGGAATCTTTTTTTTCTTTTGAACTTTTAGATTTAAGGGGTACATGTGAAAGTTTGTTCCATAGGAAAATTGTAGATAATGGGGCTTGTTTTACAGATGGTTTTGTCACCTAGGTAATCAGCATAACACCCAATGGGTAGTTTTTCAATCCTCACCCTCCTCCCACCCTCCACTTCCAAGCAGGCCCTGGTATTAACAAAGAAAGATCTATGCAAATTTACAACAAAAACTTATTGAAACTTTCCTGTAGTCCTCCTACTGAACTCTTATTGAATCTACTAAGAACTCTCAATACCAAATTATATTGAAAAAAATGCTTTATTTGATCGGCAGAGTGATCTTTCAAAAGTGGATTTTTCTAACTGTAGTTTACCTAAAGAAATGCTAAAAAAAATTTGCAGTGGTGTGGTCTTCTAGCAATAATTAGAAAATCAATCTTTCAGCAGATTATTATTATAATAATTGTAGACATATATAGATAATGTATTTGTGGTGTTAACATATAATAAGGGAGAAGCTTATGAGGATTATTAAAATATGTCAATTATGTATAATTCAAATATATAATCTTTTTTTTTAAATTTATTTATTATTATTATACTTTAAGTTGTAGGGTACATGTGCATAACGTGCAGGTTTGTTACATATGTTTACTTGTGCCATGTTGGTGTCCTGCACCCATCAACTCGTCATTTACATCAGGTATAACTCCCAATGCAATCCCTCCCCCCTCCCCCCTCCCCATGATAGGCCCCAGTGTGTGATGTTCCCCTTCCTGAGTCCAAGTGATCTCATTGTTCAGTTCCCACCTATGAGTGAGAACATGCGGTGTTTGGTTTTCTGTTCTTGTGATAGTTTGCTAAGAATGATGGTTTCCAGCTGCATCCATGTCCCTACAAAGGACACAAACTCATCCTTTTTGATGGCTGCATAGTATTCCATGGTGTATATGTGCCACATTATCTTAATCCAATCTGTCACTGATGGACATTTGGGTTGATTCCAAGTATTTGCTATTGTGAATAGTGCTGCAATAAACATATGTGTGCATGTGTCTTTATAGCAGCATGATTTATAATCCTTTGGGTATATACCCAGCAATGGGATGGCTGGGTCATATGGTACATCTAGTTGTAGATCCTTGAGGAATCGCCATACTGTTTTCCATAATAGTTGGACTAGTTTACAATCCCACCAACAGTGTAAAAGTGTTCCTATTTCTCCACATCCTCTCCAGCACCTGTTGTTTCCTGACTTTTTAATGATCGCCATTCTAACTGGTGTGAGATGGTATCTCATTGTGGTTTTCATTTGCATTTCTCTGATGGCCAGTGATGATGAGCATTTTTTCATGTGTCTGTTGGCTGTATGAATGTCTTCTTTTGAGAAATGTCTGTTCATATCCTTTGCCCACTTTTTGATGGGGTTGTTTGTTTTTTTCTTGTAAATTTGTTTGAGTTCTTTGTAGGTTCTGGATATTAGCCCTTTGTCAGATGAGTAGATTGCAAAAATTTTCTCCCATTCTGTAGGTTGCCTGTTCACTCTGATGGTAGTTTCTTTTGCTGTGCAGAAGCTCTTTAGTTTAATGAGATCCCATTTGTCAATTTTGGCTTTTGCTGCCGTTGCTTTTGGTGTTTTAGACATGAAGTCTTTGCCCATGCCTATGTCCTGAATGGTACTACCTAGGTTTTCCTCTAGGATTTTTATGGTATTAGGTCTAACATTTAAGTCTCTAATCCATCTTGAATTAATTTTCGTATAAGGAGTAAGGAAAGGATCCAGTTTCAGCTTTCTACTTATGGCTAGCCAATTTTCCCAGCACCATTTATTAAATAGGGAATCCTTTCCCCATTTCTTGTTTCTCTCAGGTTTGTCAAAGATCAGATGGCTGTAGATGTGTGGTATTATTTCTGAGGACTCTGTTCTGTTCCATTGGTCTATATCTCTGTTTTGGTACCAGTACCATGCTGTTTTGGTTACTGTAGCCTTGTAGTATAGTTTGAAGTCAGGTAGCGTGATGCCTCCAGCTTTGTTCTTTTGACTTAGGATTGTCTTGGAGATGCGGGCTCTTTTTTGGTTCCATATGAACTTTAAAGCAGTTTTTTCCAATTCTGTGAAGAAAGTCATTGGTAGCTTGATGGGGATGGCATTGAATCTATAAATTACCTTGGGCAGTATGACCATTTTCATGATATTGATTCTTCCTATCCATGAGCACGGTATGTTCTTCCATTTGTTTGTGTCCTCTTTTATTTCACTGAGCAGTGGTTTGTAGTTCTCCTTGAAGAGGTCCTTGACATCCCTTGTAAGTTGGATTCCTAGGTATTTTATTCTCTTTGAAGCAATTGTGAATGGAAGTTCATTCCTGATTTGGCTTTCTGTTTGTCTGTTACTGGTATATAAGAATGCTTGTGATTTTTGCACATTAATTTTGTATCCTGAGACTTTGCTGAAGTTGCTTATCAGCTTAAGGAGATTTTGGGCTGAGACAATGGGGTTTTCTAAATATACAATCATGTCATCTGCAAACAGGGACAGTTTGACTTCTTCTTTTCCTAACTGAATACCCTTGATTTCTTTCTCTTGCCTAATTGCCCTAGCCAGAACTTCCAACACTATGTTGAATAGGAGTGGTGAGAGAGGGCATCCCTGTCTTGTGCCAGTTTTCAAAGGGAATTTTTCCAGTTTTTGCCCATTCAGTATGATATTGGCTGTGGGTTTGTCATAAATAGCTCTTATTATTTTGAGGTACGTTCCATCAATACTGAATTTATTGAGCGTTTTTAGCATGAAGGGCTGTTGAATTTTGTCAAAAGCCTTTTCTGCATCTATTGAGATAATCATGTGGTTCTTGTCTTTGGTTCTGTTTATATGCTGGATTATGTTTATTGATTTGCGAATGTTGAACCAGCCTTGCATCCCAGGGATGAAGCCCACTTGATCATGGTGGATAAGCTTTTTGATGTGTTGCTGAATCCGGTTTGCCAGTATTTTATTGAGGATTTTTGCATCAATGTTCATCAGGGATATTGGTCTAAAATTCTCTTTTTTTGTTGTGTCTCTGCCAGGCTTTGGTATCAGGATGATGTTGGCCTCATAAAATGAGTTAGGGAGGATTCCCTCTTTTTCTATTGATTGGAATAGTTTCAGAAGGAATGGTACCAACTCCTCCTTGTACCTCTGGTAGAATTCAGCTGTGAATCCATCTGGTCCTGGACTTTTTTTGGTTGGTAGGCTATTAATTATTGCCTCAATTTCAGAGCCTGCTATTGGTCTATTCAGGGATTCAACTTCTTCCTGGTTTAGTCTTGGAAGAGTGTAAGTGTCCAGGAAATTATCCATTTCTTCTAGATTTTCCAGTTTATTTGCATAGAGGTGTTTATAGTATTCTCTGATGGTAGTTTGTATTTCTGTGGGGTCAGTGGTGATATCCCCTTTATCATTTTTAATTGCGTCGATTTGATTCCTCTCTTTTTTCTTCTTTATTAGTCTTGCTAGTGGTCTGTCAATTTTGTTGATCTTTTCAAAAAACCAACTCCTGGGTTCATTGATTTTTTGGAGAGTTTTTTGTGTCTCTATCTCCTTCAGTTCTGCTCTGATCTTAGTTATTTCTTGCCTTCTGCTAGCTTTCGAATGTGTTTGCTCTTGCTTCTCTAGTTCTTTTAATTGCGATGTTAGAGTGTCAATTTTAGATCTTTCCTGCTTTCTCTTGTGGGCATTTAGTGCTATAAATTTCCCTCTACACACTGCTTTAAATGTGTCCCAGAGATTCTGGTATGTTGTATCTTTGTTCTCATTGGTTTCAAAGAACATCTTTATTTCTGCCTTCATTTGGTTATGTACCCAGTAGTCATTCAGGAGCAGGTTACTCAGTTTCCATGTAGTTGAGCGGTTTTGATTGAGTTTCTTAGTCCTGAGTTCTAGTTTGATTGTACTGTGGTCTGAGAGACAGTTTGTTATAATTTCTGTTCTTGTACATTTACTGAGGAGTGCTTTACTTCCAATTACGTGGTCGATTTTGGAGTAAGTACGATGTGGTGCTGAGAAGAATGTATATTCTGTTGATTTGGGGTGGAGAGTTCTATAGATGTCTATTAGGTCTGCTTGCTGCAGAGATGAGTTCAATTCCTGGATATCCTTGTTAACTTTCTGTCTCGTTGATCTGTCTAATGTTGACAGTGGAGTGTTGAAGTCTCCCATTATTATTGTATGGGAGTCTAAGTCTCTTTGTAAGTCTCTAAGGACTTGCTTTATGAATCTGGGTGCTCCTGTATTGGGTGCATAAATATTTAGGATAGTTAGCTCTTCCTGTTGAATTGATCCCTTTACCATTATGTAATGGCCTTCTTTGTCTCTTTTGATCTTTGATGGTTTAAAGTCTGTTTTATCAGAGACTAGTATTGCAACCCCCGCTTTTTTTTTTTCTCCATTTGCTTGGTAGATCTTCCTCCATCCTTTTATTTTGAGCCTATGTATGTCTCTGCGTGTGAGATGGGTCTCCTGAATACAGCAGACTGATGGATCTTGACTCTTTATCCAGTTTGCCAGTCTGTGTCTTTTAATTGGAGCATTTAGTCCATTTACATTTAAGGTTAAGATTGTTATGTGTGAACTTGATCCTGTCATTATGATATTAACTGGTTATTTTGCTCGTTAGTTGATGCAGTTTCTTCCTAGCCTTGATGGCCTTTACATTTTGGCATGTTTTTGCAATGGCTGGTACCGGTTGTTCCTTTCCATGTTTAGTGCTTCCTTCAGGGTCTCTTGTAAGGCAGGCCTAGTGGTGACAAAATCTCTAAGCATTTGCTTATCTGTAAAGGATTTTATTTCTCCTTCACTTATGAAACTTAGTTTGGCTGGATATGAAATTCTGGTTTTAAAATTCTTTTCTTTAAGAATGTTGAATATTGGCCCCCACTCTCTTCTGGCTTGGAGAGTTTCTGCCGAGAGATCTGCTGTTAGTCTGATGGGCTTCCCTTTGTGGGTAACCCGACCTTTCTCTCTGGCTGCCCTTAAGATTTTTTCCTTCATTTCAACTTTGGTGAATCTGGCAATTATGTGTCTTGGAGTTGCTCTTCTTGAGGAGTATCTTTGTGGCGTTCTCTGTATTTCCTGGATTTGAATGTTGGCCTGCCCTACTAGGTTGGGGAAGTTCTCCTGGATGATATCCTGAAGAGTGTTTTCCAACTTGGTTCCATTTTCCCCCTCACTTTCAGGCACCCCAATCAGATGTAGATTTGGTCTTTTTACATAATCCCATACTTCTTGCAGGCTTTGTTCATTTCTTTTTCTTCTTTTTTCTTTTGGTTTCTCTTCTCGCTTCATTTCATTCATTTGATCCTCAATCGCAGATACTCTTTCTTCCAGTTGATCGAGTCGGTTACTGAAGCTTGTGCATTTGTCACGTATTTCTCATGTCATGGTTTTCATCTCTTTCATTTCGTTTAGGACCTTCTCTGCATTAATTACTCTAGCCATCAATTCTTCCACTTTTTTTTCAAGATTTTTAGTTTCTTTGCCCTGGGTACGTAATTCCTCCTTTAGCTCTGAGAAATTTGATGGACTGAAGCCTTCTTCTCTCATCTCGTCAAAGTCATTCTCCGTCCAGCTTTGATCCGTTGCTGGCGATGAGCTGCGCTCCTTTGCCGGGGGAGATGCGCTCTTATTTTTTGAATTTCCAGCTTTTCTGCCCTGCTTTTTCCCCATCTTTGTGGTTTTATCTGCCTCTGGTCTTTGATGATGGTGACGTACTGATGGGGTTTTGGTGTAGGTGTCCTTCCTGTTTGATAGTTTTCCTTCTAACATTCAGGACCCTCAGCTGTAGTTCTGTTGGAAATTGCTTGAGGTCCACTTCAGACCCTGTTTGCCTGGGTATCAGCAGCAGAGGCTGCAGAAGATAGAATATTTCTGAACAGCGAGTGTACCTGTCTGATTCTTGCTTTGGAAGCTTCCTCTCAGGGGGGTACTCCACCCTGTGAGGTGTGGGGTGTCAGACTGCCCCTAGTGGGGGATGTCTCCCAGTTAGGCTACTCAGGGGTCAGGGACCCACTTGAGCAGGGAGTCTGTCCCTTCTCAGATCTCAACCTCCGTGTTGGGAGATCCACTGCTCTCTTCAAAGCTGTCAGACAGAGTCGTTTGCGTCTGCAGAGGTTTCTGTTCCGTTTGTTATTGTTTACTGTGCCCTGTCCCCAGAGGTGGAGTCTACAGAGACAGGCAGGTTTCCTTGAGCTGCTGTGAGCTCCACCCAGTTCGAGCTTCCCAGCAGCTTTGTTTACCTACTTAAGCCTCAGCAATGGCGGGCGCCCCTCCCCCAGCCTCGCTGCTGCCTTGCCGGTAGATCACAGACTGCTGTGCTAGCAATGAGGGAGGCTCCGTGGGTGTGGGACCCTCCCGGCCAGGTGTGGGATATGATCTCCTGGTGTGCCTATTTGCTTAAAGCGCAGTATTGGGGTGGGAGTTACCCGATTTTCCAGGTGTTGTGTGTCTCAGTCCCCCCGGCTAGGAAAAGGGATTCCCTTCCCCCTTGCGCTTCCCAGGTGAGGCAATGCCTCACCCTGCTTCAGCTCTGGCTGGTCGGGCTGCAGCAGCTGACCAGCACCGATCGTCCGGCACTCCCCAGTGAGATGAACCCAGTACCTCAGTTGAAAATGCAGAAATCACCGGTCTTCTGTGTCGCTCGCGCTGGGAGTTGGAGACTGGAGCTGTTCCTATTCGGCCATCTTGCTCTGCCCCCCTCAAATATATAATCTTAAGAAAAAATGGCAAATACTATTACAGGTAACACACAGAAGAAATACAAATTCTAATACATGTATTAAAAAGTTTACTTTAGTGATAACCAAAGAGTGCTAATTATGATTAGCATTAATAATGTGATTTTTTAAAAAAGACATTCCAAATTTTAATAATACAAAAAACTACCTAGTGTTGGTAAGAATTTGCACAAAATGGGGTTTTTCACATAATCTCTTTTTTTTTTCTTTTTTTTTTTTTGAGATGGAGTTTCACTGTGTCACCCAGGCTGGAGTGCAGTGGCCGGATCTCAGCTGACTGCAAGCTCCGCCTCCCAGGTTCATGCCGTTCTCCTGCCTCAGCCTCCTGAGTAGCTGGGACTACAGGCCCCCGCCACCTCGCCTGGCTAGTTTTTTTGTATTTTTTAGTAGAGATGGGGTTTCACCGTATTAGCCAGGATAGTCTCGATCTCCTGACCTCGTGATCTGCCCGTCTCGGCCTCCCAAAGTGCTGGGATTACAGGCTTGAGCCACCGTGCCCGGCCTCACATAATCTAAGTGAAGTATTAGTCAAAGCTGAGAGAAAGAGACTTTTGACCATACAATTTTATTTCCAGGAATGTATCCTAAATAAATAACAAGAAATTAAGAATTTTAAGCACATGATGGTTTACCGTGACATTATTTAAAACAATAAAAAATTTAAAATACTCGAAATGTCCAACAATTGTTGAGAGAGGTATCCTCCACGGGTCCTGAGTATTCCTCCACATTCTTGGAAAGTGTTCCAGATTGCAAGGCTTATATGTTTTGTGTTCTGAGTAGCTTATGCAGCTAGTCACACAGTCAAATGAGTAGGTCAAGATGACCACAACCTGACCACCGTGTAATTTATAACAGCACATACCTTCAGAGGAGAAAGCCTGGCTTACGTGTTGCTGGCTACAGTGACTGGCAGCTTGTCAAAAAGCCTCAGACTTTTGGTCCCAGGTTCTTCTCTTGTAATGCAATCTTTTTTTTTTTTTTTTGTATACAGGTGTCAGCTGAAAGCATGGTACACCTTCCTGGGACTTGATGGGAGGGGAGGACAATGGAAGTATGCATATGATTCTATTTCTTGCTGTCCTGTGAGTGATAAAATCTTTTTTCTCCTACTTACAGTCTTGTGTCTTCTGTCACCATCTGTGAATCAGTAACAAGTTAACTTCTTAGCTTACTAGTGGGGTAAAAATCTCAGACTCTTTGTGGTTCTTGACACAACAGGGACTTCACTAGTAAGTTAAGTGCATTTGAAAGAGTACTAAGCTGCTATTGAAAGTTATGATCTCGAAAAATACTATCAATATACAAAAATGTTCATGGCACATCAATTAGAGAAAAAATGACAAAACAGTACAGGTTGTTATATATTTTTGAAAGTATGTACATGCTTACAAAAATTCTAGAAGTGTATATATGAAAAGGTGAGTAAAAGCATCTTAAAAACAATTATATCATGTTTTTCATTCAGTGGTTCTCAAACTTTAGTGTGCATCAGAAGGCTGTTAAGATACTGAATGCTCAGTGTTAGCCCCATAGATTCTGATTCAATAGGTCTGGGTGGTGCCCAATAACTTGTTTTTCTAACAAATTATCGGGTGACGCTGCTGCTGCTGCTGCTCTTCAGGGAACCATCCTTTCAGAACCATCATTTTGGTCTATGCAGTAGTTCAGTGTACTGGTCATAGGCATGAACGCTGGAGCCAACTTCCTTGCATGGCTGTCTGATCCTGCCATGTCCTAGATTGACTTTAAGCAAGTTTTAACATTTGTCTTGCCTCATTTTCTTATCTGGAAAATGAGGATAAAAATCTCCATTTTAGTAAGATAATAGCACTAAAGCCACAAAAATTTACCTACAATGTCTACCATATTACAAGTGCTCTTATTATGTTGTGTAGACATCATAAATATGTTAAAACCAAGCATGTCACTACTGGTTCTTTGCGTTATAGCTATAGACCATTGTAGTGAACAGAGTATGAGATTTTAGAATCAGGCACACTGTATATACTGTCACCTACTATATTTAATTTACTCATCTATAAAATGGGGCAATACCTTCTCTCCTGCAGTTTTTGGAAGGGTTCAATGCAATTACATATATGAAATACCTGGGAAGTAACTTAAGTCAGTTAATATTAATTCTCCTGCTGCTCATACAACTTCTGACTAAGCATCAACCGTATATTTATCAAAAATTAATAATCACTTTTTTGTTTGAAAGTTCTGATTGTTTTTGACTTCAGAGATAAATAGCCCACTCTCTTGAAGCTTACATTATATGGGGAGAAAAATTTAGGTTTAAGACCTTAAACTAGAAAGACTAGAGTATTGTAATGGAAAAGGAATATTAGGAGTGAGAAAGTTTGATTTATCTGCTATTCTGCTGCTAATTTAATGTTTAGTGTTGAACAAATCTTTTATCTGTGTCTCACTAGTAAAGTGAGAAGGTTGGGCATATATTTCTAAGATCCTTTAAACTCTAACAGTCTTTCAATCTAAAACTTCTAATGCTTTATACATTAGGTGTGAAAAACTGAAATGCCTTGTGGACCAGCCATCATAGAAATGTGTGAAATGACTGGCTTGCTATAGAGAGTGGTGGAGATGCAACTACTTGGAGAGTGCATGCCTGTCTAAAGACATTTACATTAAAATTGTTTTTAAAATATTTAGCCTACTTTTAAAAATGCTTAAAGATCTTTAAGATAATCATCTTCTAAATACTTGTAGTTGGAATAGTGAGAAAGAATGGCATTCTGCCTTTAAACATGAAGATATGTTAATGCTACAAAATAGAATATACTAGCTCTGTTATTGATTATTTAACTCTTTGCACTTCTCATTTCAATGCAAACTGAAATCATAGTAAATGCTGAGCAAGATAGATAGCCAAATGATTTTAAAAATCTGACTACAAAGGGTCAGCTTGCGCCTGAGGTTAGAGGTGTGAGGTAGAGTGTTCTATATTTGCACTGCGGGTCACTGGTATTTGAAAGGCACATTAATCATGTTATCAATGGGTAATAATAAAGAATGGAAGTGTATTTATTATACATGTATAGAGATTATGACGCTGAGTTCATTAAAGCAAAAATATCCTTTGGAAGAAGACTTACAGCAAATGGCAGAGACCGTGAAAATAGATCGTAAAATAAAAGATCTTGCTTCTTATTAAAAAATTTTGTCCTGAAAATTTTCATATATACTACTTTGCTGGACTTATGATTTTGGAAAATGAGAACAAAGATCAAAGAATCTACTTGCATCCTTGCTTTGATTTAACTCAGAATGTTTCATTAGGTTTTCACAAACTAATGTACATTAAAGAGTAAGAATGTCAAACGAATGTTGGTTGTATAAAATATGGGTTACTTAGGAGAAAAAAATTCACTTTGAAAACATCTACAAGGAGGAAGGCTTCAAACCTCAAAAATAATGCTATTTGGCATGACGTTTGGGTTTTTTAAGTATATTAAGAATAAGTTTTTTCCACTAAGGTGTTAAAACTTCAGAAACTTATTAAAAATGTTTTACATTTAAATATACATTTTACGTTTAAATGTGACTAAGAGGCCAGGAAGAAATCTCTTAATGTTGACATTTTGTAGTAAATACGTTTGATTATTTTTTAAAGGTATTGAAAACACTTCTAATTTTGAGAACTATGTATTTTTTTTGTAATTTAGAGCATACTTGCTATCACATCAGCATGTTGTGTGAGTAATATTTTACTTACTTATACCTTCATCAAGGTATATTGACATGAAATAAACTGTGCATATTAAAAATATTAAATTTGGCAAGTTATGACACATATGTATACACATTAAAGTATCACAGTCAGTATAATGAACATTTTAGCACACCCTAAAGTTTCTTTTTCCTTTTTGTAATTCTCCCCTCCAACTTCTCTGACTCTCCTTCTCTCCGGTGCTGTCCCTCTGGCACGTCTAATAGGTTTTTTGCCATGGGAGCTGTTTACAGTCCCAAAAGACACAATCCTGCATGACATAATCCCAAATATTGAAATCCCCAAATCTCAAAATCCTAGAAATAAAATTTTGGAAAAAATTTTAAAGATGTGTAAAAATATATTTGTTTATCTTTTTAAAATGGATTTATTTGAGAAACATATAAAAGCATGACAATACTTCATAGATCACTTTATGCAAAAATGCAAAAAAATAGGCAACAATAACATACATATTTTTGTAAGGATAAACACTGAGGTATACTAATGACAGTCACATGGGTATAGTAGTTATGAGCAGATGAACTATATTCATAAAGAAATAGTCAAAAAACCAAAATGTATAAAACCTATTACTATGGGTGGTAATTGTGTGTACCTAGCTTTATAATTGCAGTCATCTGAAATACTGTGATGGACAACTGAAGTTTTTGACCAGCTCAACCAAATGCCAGCATCACCACCGAGCCAGCCCTCCAAAGACCCAAGGTCTCGTGAATTTTATCTGTCACAAATGCAGATGTACAAAAAGGACATCTCTTCACTTACTAAGGAAGTTTCCATTTTTTAATGTATATGCATCATGTTTACATAGTCAACCTTATGATAATGCACATTTGCAAAAACTGTATAAAATGAATTTGAACTCACTAATAGTCCAACACAACTTATGCCTCCAGTATTGGAAATGATGCAGAGATGGAATACACAGCACAGTGAATTGTAAAAACTAATGCTGACGATTTAAGATAGTGGGAAAAAATGAAATAAAAGAAAAAATAAAAAGCTGAAAAGAAAATTCAACATGTAAAAAAGTGTATGACGGGGTGACAGGGATAGATTAGGAGTAATTGCATGCAGACAGTCCATAAGAGGTTGCTGATCTTCATGATTATTAACTATATTTTGAGGCCTTACAACATGATAAATAGCTGCCTTTTTGTTTTTCTTTTTTGACATAGCCATTGGAGAATACACTCACATTCATTTTCTATGTGGTCTTTCTCTTTGTGAAATTCTTCTGTGATTTGATATACACTGAAACTAGTGTTTCTATCTTCTATGCTATGCTGCTATGTTGTTTTTGGCACTTGAAAACCCACTTTGCACGTACTCATACACAGACCACAAGTTTGCTGGAAATAATACTGGTGATCAAACAGCAACACCATTGCATAAGTGCCTTCTCATCCTACCATGCACATAATTGTTTTAAAGCCAGTCAGTGACTTCACTGGCTTCTTCAGGCAAATGTGGTTTCAATTAATTAAAATCTCTTGAGAGGTCATCAGCTACAAGGAATGTCAATGCAGGAAAATGGCACATTTTTAAACAGCAGTTTTTATCATTGCCATTATCTCATGGCCAATCCACTTCTCTGAATTTTCTAACAAATGCATTGGGTTGAATGGAGCAAAACAAACTTGATTGACAACACTTTGAAACTCACTTTTAGAAGCTTTGATCACATCTAATTCCAAATCCGTCATTATGGTTTGGGGACTCAATTGAATTTTTTTTCTGCATTTAGACAATAACAAGGTAATAAGTCAATCAAACGTGATGCAACTATTTTGTGATTGTGATTTGGGGGATTTTAGACCTTAGAGAGTTTAGACTGTAGGAATTTGGACTTTAGGCATTTTTGATCTTCTGGAATTTCAGCATTTGGGATTGTGGTGTTCAGGATTGTATCTTTCAGAATGATGATTCAAACCCCTGTTTTATGGGTTAGTTTGCACATTCTAGAATTTAATATAGATGGCATCATATAGTATGCACTCTTTTTTGTCTAGCATCTTCAACTCAATGTATTTATTTTGACATTCACTCGTGTTTTTGCCCACCTCAACACTCCATTTCTTTTAATTTCTCAGTGGTAATTTATTGTATGGGTACGCTAAATTTGTTCATCCATTTGCCATTTAGTTTGTTTACTGTTTTTTGGCTAATATAAATAAAGACAAATATTCTTTTACAAGTCTTGTTGTAGATACTGGCTTTCTTTTCTTGTGAGTAAATAATTAAGAGTTGAGTGGGTGGTGTGATAGGTGTACAGTTATATTTTTTATTAACTGACAAACCGTTTAACAAAGTGATTGTGCCATTTTAAGTTACACCAGCACTTCATGAGAATTTTAGTTGCTGTTCATTCTAGGCAACTCTTGGTAGGGTCTTTTAAATTTTAGTCATTCTATTAGGTGTGTAGTGATACCTTATTGTGGTCATAATTTTCATTTCCCTAGTGCATGTTGAAAATCTTTTCATGTGCTTGTATCTTCTTTGGTGAAGCATCTGTTTCAATCTTTTGCCCATTTTTAAATTAGGATGTTTATTTTCTTATTATTGCAATTTGTGTCTTTCAAGGAATTGGTCTGTTTCATCTAGATTATCAAATTTGTGGGCAAAGACAGTTGTTCATACTATTCTTTTATCAATCCTTTTAATGTTCATGAGATCTATAGTGATATTCTCTTTCACTTCTGATGTTAGTAATTTGTGTTTTCTCTCTATTTTCTTAGTTAGCTTAGCTAATGACTTATTGTTTTCTAAGTTCATTATTTTTAATAGATAAATAATAATTATATATATTTATGAGCTATAGTATGATGTTATGATATGCATATACAATATAGAATGATTAAGTCAGGCTAATTAACACAGCCATCACCTCACACATTAATCTTTTCTTTGTGGTGAGACTATTCAAAATCTACACTTTTAGCAATTTTGAAATATACAGTACATTATTAAAACTGCAGTCACCATGCTGTGCAATAGTTCACCAGAGTTTATTTCTCCCAATTGAAACGCTTTAGTCTTTGACTACTGTGTCTTCTTTCCCTGCTCTCCCCTCAGTCCCAGTCTCTGGGATTCCTGTCTCTAACTACCATTCTGTTCTCTACTTCTGTAAGTTATGCTTTTTAAGATTCTACATATAAGTTGGATAAAGGATTGTTAGTTTTTTCATTCCTGGATTATTTCACTTAGCATAATGTCTTCTAAATTTATTTATGCTGTTGAAAATGACAGAATTTTCTTCCCTTTAAAGGACGAATAGTATTGCCTTGTGTATATATACCACATTTTAAAATATTTATTTATTTCGATACATATTAATTGTAAATATTTATGGAGTACATGTGCTATTTTCATCCATGCATACAATGTGTAATGATCAAATCAGAGTCATCAGAATACCTGTCACCTCAAACATTCATTATTTCTTTGTTTAGGGAACATTACAAGTCTTTTCTTTTAGCTACTTTGAAATATACAATAAATTATTATTAACTATTGTCATCCTGCTATCAAACACTAGAATTTATTCCTTTTATCTTACTGTATTTTCATACCCTGTAAACAGCTTCTCTTCCTCCTGCCCTCCCTACTACTCTTCCCAGCCTCTTCTAACCATCATTGATTCTTCACCTCCATGAGATCCACTTTTTCTTTGCTCCCAACATTTCTTGCAAGACAGATCTCTGGCAACAAATTCCCTCAATTTTTGTTTGTCTGAGAAAGTCTTTATTTTGCCTTCACTTATGAAGAATAATTTCATAAGGTACAGAATTCTAGGTTAGTGGGGTTTTCCTTTCAACATTTTAAATGTTTCACTTAATTAATTTCTTGCTTGCATGATTTCTGGAGAAATCAGATGTAATTCTTAGCTTTGCTCCTCTATAGGTAAGGTGTTTCTAACCACGCCCCCACCCCCCCGCACCCCACCCCTTTGGCTTTTGCCAAGACTTTTTCCTTATCTTTGATTTTCTGAAGTTTGGCTATGATATGCCTAGGTGTCGTTTTTTAAGCATGTATCCTGCTTGGTGATCTTCAATTCTCTGGTAATAATGTTTAATATTGATTTGGGAGAAATTCTCAGTGATTATTGCTTGAATTATTTCTTCTGGGCATTTCTCTCTTTTTTTTTTTTCCTTCTGTTATTCTCATTACATGTACATTTCACCTTTTGGAGTTGTCCCACAGGGTTTGGATATTCTGTTTTGTAGTGTTCTTTTACAGCCGGAATCCAGGTTGGGGACTACCTTTTTTATTAGCTTTAAATAGAGTAACTAATACCTTCTCAGTTGGTGGTTTGATGTTTTTTTTCTATTCTGACACCAACTTATTGGGTAACTTTGGATAAGTTAAATTTTCTAGTTTTCTTCAGTTGCTTAATGAAGGGTTAGAGTAACATTCTTGTGGCACAGAAAAACAGTGCTTATATTTTGCCTTAAGAAAACAGAGTTCTAATTTTGTTCTGATACTAATTTCCTCATATTATTAGCTGACATATATTTAAAACAAAAATATTTCTAAATAAAAAATAATAGTTAACATTTATGAGCAGTTACTCATTGTGAGGTATTCATGCAAGCACTTCACATGCATTGACTCAGGCCTAGTGGGTGAGTATTGAAATGTCTCCCTTTTATAGGGGAATAGTGAGTAACAGGGAGGTGAAGTAACTTGCCTAAGGTCACTAGCTGGTGGATGCTGGAATTTGGGTTCAAATATAGGCAGTTGGGTACAAAGCCCACAAGTTGTGTCAACTATTTTCTACTTATATATAAGACTATTTAAAATGTTCTTTATTGAGAAAAATATAATTCCATGAATTAATAAGATCTTATGCTTATACAAAGAAAGCTTTATGTTAAACATTTGGTTATTTTAGTATCTTGGTATTTTTTTTTTCAAAGAACTGTTAAAAAGTTTCTTAAAATCTTTTTGCAGCATGTTTATGCCTCTTGTAAATCGGGGCAATGGATAAAAAATATTAATTAAAATATCCACCAGTATTCTTTTCAATTATTTGGTAATAAAAAATTCTGATAACATTTCAGAATTTTCTTAAATATTCTTCTTTTAAAATCAACTAATTTTATATTTGGCAATTCTCTTATAAGTTTAGGCAAATAATGTAAATGGAGCAGAATGCTTTATCAACATGATCATCTAACTACAGATACTAGTCATTAGAAAGGGAGAGGATAGATGAAAGGAAAAGAAACCCTACACACAGACTCTGTTTTATTTATCTTGCCTGTAATAATCCTATATTTCACAGTAATCCCTAAATATTCCTAGAGAAGACTGAGGTGTAAACAGGTAAAATGATTGCACAATCTGAATGGGTAAAAAGTAGAAGAGAAAGGATTTTTATTCTTGTTCTGATGCCAACTCCCTTGCTTTTGGCAGCAGACTGATGTGCTTCTCTATGAAGTGAAAACAGTGACATTGGCTGGCTGAATCTGTCTGTTTTGACAGAGCTAAGAGTGGCAGGTAGGTCAGGGGCATTGTACGTGTCTCTCAAGAAGATACAAACTACTCCACAAAAAATAAAGTCACCTTTGAAATCTAAGATACCCAGTCTGTCAAACAAGAACTTTCTGACCCTTCTTTCCCTTGCCTTCTCCTGTTGCAATATTAACCAGACCAGATTCAGTACAATGAATGAGGAAATCGAGCAGCAAGGTGGATAAATAAAGATGAAGATTCCAACTCAACTTTCCCTTAAGTGCTCTTAGTTGGAGCAAGGGAGAAGTTTGAATCAAATAGCTGCAAGTAATTTTGTTATATTAGACAGGACTCTTTGTTTGCCTAAAAGTTGCTAGAAAAGCTGTATGTTTTTTTATCAGGGTTATCATGTAGGATTGGAGAAGTTCAAGTTTCCCCAGTCAGTAGTGAGAAAAATAATTTGTTTCTTATTTTGTTTGAATGTAGCTATTTCAATAAACAGCTTCATTCATGCATATTATTTTCTGTTATAGAAATCTGAAAATTAGGATATGCCTTCCAAAGATTTACAGAATGAACATACAAATTATTTCAAGAAGAAGGAAAATCATCTAAGATTCCAGCCTCCTTGAATTCTAGAAATCTCTGCTAATTTCTAACCTGTCTCTTTTGTGTACCTACAGCAACTCAGTGTTTCATTTTTGATGGTAATTCTTTGGTCACCTGCTATTTGTGCAATGCACTTTATTTTGTGTTCCCCATTGTCTGCTTATTATTCAATGAGTTTTTAAGGATCGAGTCATCTTAATAGTTATTCAAAGTAGATTTAGAGAGGCAAGGCCAAATATTTCTCCTTTCCTTAACTGGTAGGACTTTATAAAAATCTATTTGACAATGTTCTCAATTTTTCTGCTTGTATTGTGTCCATAGCTCAAGTCTGGGTAACACATTGTTTGCTTTTCTTCAAAATTGTTTGCTTTTCTTCAAAAAGAAACTTCAACAGAGTTTCTGCTGCTACAGAAGTGTTCTACATTTGTGCTGTCTGATATGGTCATCATGTGCCACTATGGAGCACCACCAGCTCTGCATCATTTGCTATGGAGCACTAAAATATGGCTCATGTGACTGGGGAACTGAGTGTTTAATTTGAACTTAATTTTAAATTAAACTAAATTTCATATAAATTTAAACAGCCATATGTGGCTGGTAGCTACCATGTTGGATAGTACAGCTATAGAAAATGCATCTCTAAAATTGAATAAACCTCCGTTTCCCACAAAACTCCTTGTGGACCTCTCATTTTATTGCATTATTCATTTCATTTTAAAGAATATTTCAGAGTAGACTTCTTTCTTTTTTTTTTTTTTTTTTTTTTTGCTTCTTAGAGGTAAACAGATAAGCAAGCCTTAATTCAGGGAAGAAATGCTTTTGCAAAAGCTCAATATTTCAGGCCAAAGTGTCCATTTGTCTTTAGTAATATCTGGCTTTGAAATTTTGTTGCTGTTGGCACTTAATGAAGGTTTAATTTCCATGCTTTGGTGACGGTATCGATACACATTAGCAGTGTGTGCAGTACACACAGCGTCAAGCAAACAGCCACATGCATCAAGGTTTGTGCTTAACAGTCCTGCCTCAGGATCCCTGTGGATTCCTTGAGTATCCTTTTAAAGACTCTACTATCTGTTCTATGAGAGGAACAGATGCATCTTTCTATATAGTGCAATCAGCCAAGTTCAGGAGAGGGAAGGCCAGATGCTGTTCATATTTCTTTCAGAGTGTAGCGTATATCAGTGGTACTTAAAACCCATCTTCTCAACAGCTAGCACCTCTTTTTTAAAAATTGGTTTCCATTTTGGCTGTTTGAGATCAGGAACAATGGAGCTTTCCTTTGAGGTAATCTCTTTCATTGTTTATTGGCCTTTTTAAGGCAGTGCTTTAAGGTATACTCGTATTTTTATTTTAAAACCTGATTTTCAGAAGTTTCTATTTCTATGAGGAAAACAGCTGTCTTATCTTTAGTCCTTTGAAAATGAGACAATGATTTTATATTAAAGTAAATACTTTTGCTCACAGTATTATCTTTCTTTCAGAAGTAATGTGTATTGTGTACCATGGATAAAGGGATGAGAAAAAAATATATGTATACATCCATAACTTATTACATATATTGTGCATATGTGTGTGCACACACACACAAACATATGAATCAGTTTGACCCAGAAAGTGGAAGCAACTTCATTAGAATACACCTGTATATTTGTATGTGTGTAAATATATAAGACAGAATTGCTTTTATTTCATACAAGACATAATACTTGGCAAAACAATTATAGGGAATTGAACACCACTAAAATTTAGCTTTAGTGTATATTTGCTTAAGAAAATATAAGATTTCTTCATACAATGTCAAACTTTTCTTGGTAGCAGATATGATTAGTCCCTTGGGCTTTTTTTCCTCTTGTGATTGGCCCCTTAATTATCTTGGGCTTTTCTAGTGATAGAGAACTCACTACTCTACCAGGTAGTCTATCATATTGTTAGCTGGCAACTGCTTTAAGAAAACTGTTTAATATTAGAGTTGAATTTCCCTCCTCATAACACCTATTCATTCATTCTATTTTGATGAGTATATTTTGCTTAAAAGATCTGCATGTAAAGGTCAGCATGCAAATCCCATTGTATTTGTGTATACTAGCAACAAACAATGGGAAAACAAAAAAATTAAAAAATCATTTACAGTAACATCAAGTTATATAAAATACTTAGGAAAAATTTAGCAAAATATGCATATGTCCATGAAAACCACTCTAAGACATTTATGAGAGAAATTAAAGATACAAATAATGAAGAATTATACTGTATTAAAATCACAGCAGTTTTTTTGTAGAAATACATAGTATGCTACAATTTAAATGTAAATGCAAAGGTCTTGGAAAGAATTTAAAAAGGAAAGAACAATGACAACATAAACTGCTCTAGTTTAGGCGACAGTGTGAGACTCAACTCTAAAAATCACAAAACCAAAAGCAAAAAGAATGGCTAGTAAACATATAAAAAGATGCTGCACATCATTAGTCACTGGGTAATGCAAATTAAAACCACAATAAGCTATAACTATATACTTCCTGGCACGATGAAAGAATTTCTTTGTTTGTATTGGCAAAGATGTGGAGCAATTGGAAGTCTCATTCACTGCTTGGGGAAGTATTAAAATGTGCAATTATTCTGGAAAATATTTTGACAGATTCTTTTAGAATGAAACATACACTTAACATATGATCAAGGAAACCTACTCTTACATATTTAACCAAGAGGAAAGAAAACATATGTCTGTACAAAAAGATCTGCACAACAATATGACAGCTTGAATTATTATAGCCCTAAAATGAAAAACATCCAATTGTCAACAGGTAAATGGTTAAATAAATCATGGTATATGGATACAATTGAATAGACTCAGCAACAAAAAGAACAAAGTAATGATACATGCAACAACATAAATGAATGTCATGCCGGGTATAAAGAACCTAAATGCAAAAGAGTATATGTACTGCATGGTTGGGAACAGGCCCCCAAAATCTGGCCATAAACTGGCCCCAAAACTGGCCATAAACAAAATCTCTGCAGCACTGTGATATGTTCATGATGGCCATGACACCCACGCTAGAAGGTCATGGGTTTACCGGAATGAGGTCAAGGAACACCTGGCCCACCCAGGGCTGAAAACCACTTAAAGGTTTTCTTAAACCACAAACAATAGCATGAGCGGTCTGTGCCTTAAGGACATGCTCTTGCTGCAGATAACTAGTCCAACCCATCCCTTTATTTCAGCCCATCTCTTTGTTTCCCATAAGGGATACTTTTAGTTAATCTAATATCTATAGAAACAATGTTAATGACTGGCTTGCTGTTAATAAATATGCGGATAAATCTCTGTTCGGGGCTCTCAGCTCTGAAGGCTGTGAGACCCCTGATTTCCCATATTACACCTCTATGTTTCTGTGTGTGTGTCTTTAATTCCTCTAGCATTGCTGGGTTAGGGTCTCCCCGACCGAGCTGGTCCTGGCACTGCAGAGTTTCATTTATATTAAATTCTAGAACGGGTAGAATTAATTTGTAGTGACAATAGATTAGTGGTTGCCTGGGGACAGGATTTGACTTAGCAAGGATTGGCAGTAAATGTTTTGGAATGATGGAAATGTTCTAGATCTTTTTTTTTGTGCTGGTAATCATCTAATTGTCCACATTTGTAGAAATTATCAATATACTTAAAATGGGTGAATTTTATTATATTAAAATTACAGTTCACTAAATTTGGTTTTAAAAATAAGGCTAAATATTCTTTTTTTTTTTTTGACAGAACTTTTTAGAGCTTTATTTTGATTTTATGATTTGCATGAAATTGAAGTAGGAGGCAGTACTTGACTCTGGAAGTGGTGCTTGGACACCAGATCAAATTGAAGACTAGGCAAAATAGGGGTGAGGTGGATGCAGAGTTCCATAAGACACCCCCATTAGTGTGCCATGTCAGTTTACCATTGCCATGGCAACACCCAGGAGATACTGCCCCTTTCCATGGCAATGACCCGATGACCCAAAAGTCACTACCCCTTCCATAGAAATTTCTTCATTAATGACCCCTTAATGTACATGTAATTAAAAGTAGGTATAAATATGATTGGAAAACTGCCCTGAGCTGCTACCCTCTGCCTGTGGGGTGCCCTTTGGGAGCAGTCACAGAGCTATAACACCACTGGAGCTGTAACACTGATGCTTCATTAAAGCTATTTTCTTCTATCCCTGGCATGCTCTTGAATTCGTTCCTGGGCAAAGCCAAGACTCAGCTTGCTTGCCCTTATATGAAAATTGTTAAACCATTATTAGAATTGTTTTTCTGCTGGTAGCATATGATAACACTAGTATATAACTGATATTATTCAACTGCTTATAAAATTTTACAGTTAATGAAGACAGCCCACTAACAGCTATCATTTCACATTTCATAAGTTTGCAAAAGTAAGTGAAATTAATTTAGAAGGATAGTCTTTTGATCATAATGAAAAGTTACGCTTCATAGAATTGTACAGATGTACATGTTAAACTATTGTCTTTGATCACATTTTTCCTGAAAACAGCTATTAACTTTTGAAATGGATGCTGATGCTTCTTCAGCAGATTCTGATACTTTTTGTTTTTCAAGGAGTCAATGAAATCGCTATGGGTCCATATGTAGATGGTGAACTTGCAAACACATTGCAAATTACACGTGCATCACCAATTTTCTTGAGAAACAGAATTTGAGTTCTTATTTTTTAAAACAAACATGCATTTATGACTTTTTAGCTTCTCATAAATGAAACAGTTTATCGAAAAACAAGCTAAAATGCGTTACCAAACAATAAAGCATATAGGTATTCAATAAACTTCAAAACCCCCGTGGTTACAATGTTCAGACTACTCTTTATATAGCAGAACATCTCAGGCTGTATCCCTCATGTATTTCACATACATCTGGCATAGAAATGCCCCAATTGTTCACAGACTCTGCTACGTGGTAGTGTGGCAACTTCTTGCGTTTCTCAGGGGAAACCTAGGAATGGCTCTACAGGCGTGTGACAAGTATGTTTTCTCAGGGCCCCACTTTCAGCAGGGCCTCACTTTTGGTGGAAAACTGTGCTGTCATCCTCTTGGAATTCTTCATAATTTTATTTTTGAAGTCGTGTTTTGTAAGTGAAGTCTGAGGGGATAGTAAAGCATGCATGTGAGCAGAGGAGTAATTAACAACAAAAGTAGATGAAAGAAAATAAAAGCAACATATTTTTCAATGTGGCAGAATATTCTGATGTAGTTTTCCTGCTAATCACGACTGCTAGTAGCTTTTACTTTCCTAGGCTGAAGCATAGTTCAAAGGGTACATTTTGATTCTGGCTTTGCTGTTTTCTCCAGATTTTAAATGTCTTCTTGTTTTGGTGGGATAGCTGTTTTGTGGATTGTAAAACTGTGTCATATTTCATATGTTCTGTGAAAGGATAGCTATGTTGGAAACAAACTGGGCACATTTTCAGAGAACATTTGTCTGTTGATTGACATTTACTTTTTTTCATCAAAATTGATGGTTTTGAATTATAAAAGCAGCCCAAAGTTATTTAAAAAAAAAAAATACTAAAGTGCATGAAACAAAAAAATGGAAAACCCAGACTCTTACCCCTCACTATCTCATAATTTGGCTTCCTAGAGGGAGCTAACATTAATGGTTTAGTATCTCTTCTTTTGGAATATATCTCTGTGCGTGTATGTGTGATATCCTGTAACTTGCTTTTTTATTCTCAACAACATATTGCAGCTATCCTTCCATGTTAATATGTAAGTCTCTTCTGTATTTTATGGATATACTATAAATTTTTAAACCAATCCCAAATTGGTTGTTTCTAAATTTTTAAAACATAAATAACCTGTAATGAACAGATTTTTTTTTTTTAACATTCATCATTTATAATACACTTTAAGGGCATAAAATGACATTATAATACACTTTAAGGGCATAAAATGACATAGAGGACATGAAATAGCTGCATGTCATTGTAAATTGCTAGCTATATTATGCAATCAAGCACTCTATTTCTGCATAATACCAAGATAGCATCCCTCCCTACTTACTGGTTGAGAATCCTGCTCTAGGCTAATTCACCAGATCTGAAAACAAAGATTCTACTGCAATGTTCTGCTAAGGATACAATCATGAATTTACTTTGATGGTTGCAAATGCAAGTAATTAAAAGATAGGCCCCTGCTCCTCCCTCTTTCCTGAGTTAGTGCTTCAGGGCAAAGGATCAGAAACTCCCCTGCAGAGTTGCCCTAACAATATTTAATGAGCACGAGGAAAAGCTTAGTTTTCTATGCCTAAGGCTTCACCACTTTTATTGAGTAGTAAGATCAGAAGGATTGCAGCCTAAAAGGTGTTCTTCCTTATGACTCCTGTACACCTTCAGATTCCACACACGTTGAGGCTCTCATTAAGGTTGCGGTTGTGATGCCTGACTGGAAGGAGGGGATTGACAGTTATTTTGATCAACAGGGCTGACAGTTTGGATTTTGGCTTTTTCAATGGTGTTGCTTTAACATTCAGCACGAAGCCTTCCAGCTGCCACCTGTCCTCACTCATTTGTAGACTGGCGGTCTCTCCAGTAGGCCCTGGCCTTGCACCTCCTTTGACCACTGCCTGGCCTTTTCCATTCCCATCCTGGGGTGAGTCATTATCTCTGGCCCTACTTTCTATCAAGGAGTCCAAGAAGGTTTTTGTTCTGTTTGGACACTTGATGTGCTTTTTTCTGACGTCGTTTGAAATCTCAACGACTTCACAAGCTTCCCTCCCTCCCCTACACATCAACCTGGGTGCCAAATCCTTGGAGAAATTCTGTCTTCTTTCTGTCTCTTCTTTTAGATTTTTCCTTACCCCTTCTCTAATGTTTGTGTTTACTTTTTGAATTTTAATCAATATCAAATAAAAACAAATCTAGACTTAAGTAAGGAGATACTTTATTGCAAGAGGGGGAAAGAGACCTTTGCAACAGAGGAACGGACACTATTGCAATAGGGAGGGTGCTTGGGCCACGAGATCAGCAAGTATCTGAAAGGTTGGTCAGATAAGCCTTGTCCTTTAGAGGGAGGAATAAACAAGGAATAACAAGAACCAGATGTAAGGAAATAGGATGAGTGAGTGGCTGTGAAAAGTCACAAGACAAGAGAATGTTTTACACCAAGATCAATGTACTTTCGGGAAGGGCTCTATGCTGGCCCAGACTGAGGCTGGATCAACAGGGCCTAGAAGAAGGAGAGAAGTTAATCAATGGGGACAAAACAGTCAACTAATCATTCGTGAGGCCAAGAATGTGAATGGGAATTTGGAGCTTCTGTGTCTGATCCTGTCATATGTAGACAAGAAGGGGCATCTATGAGTCTTACATAAGTCATGTGGGGAAGGATGTTTCTTTACAATAAGGTGGTTTCCATGGAGAGATTTAACAGTTGCTGTTTCCCAGGGCCACAGCGTTCACATGAAGTTCAGTGTTTCTGTTGTTGTCCTTATTCTTTGTCCTTAAGGTGACTGTTCTTTTCAGAAATGTGATTTCTGACTTCCTCATGCCTGCACTTGAGATCCACTAGGCTTATGTTTACCTCTCTCAGCTCTTGTCTTACGTAAATTTTTTTCTTTGGAATTTCTATTGCTATTATTTTTAAAAAATGTTCTTAACTTAGAGTGACGAAAGTATATAAAAGAAAGTGGAGTCAATTCCACTAAAACCACATGAACTGAGAGCTTGACGGGTGGCTCTCCAAGTGATAATTGGTGACAAAGAAGTGGGAAAGGGTAGGGCAGGATAATAATCATTTTTCATTTTTTACATGATTAAGTGAAGGTTTAAAATACAAAGCCTTTTGGGAGAAAATGGTGATTTTTAAAATAAAAATGCAGCACATGCAGATGGCATAATACATACGAAATTACAGCAAACAGTGACTGACTCTGCTTATTCACTCCCTTATTTTAGATCCATTATCCAGAAAAAATACTTTTTGTGTTTTCACTTATTTACTCTGTTACTTCCATATGTTTTATGAATGTGCCAATAAAATATATCTTTATTAATCTAAATAGTGTCTATTAATTCCCTGATAGGCCAGCACTACATAGTCCTATATCCTGCTCACTGCTACTTTTAGTCAAATTGATGAATGGTGTAAATATATTGCTATGATTATAGAAATATTTTTATTGAAAAACAATATACTATTGCAATGTTTCTTTTCTCATGTGTGTGTGTGTTCTGCAGCTCACAATTACCTTTTATTTCGCATACATTCTTTTTTTCACAGTTTCGGTTTTCTCAAATTCTCATTATATCTGGTAGTTCACCTCCACCACATTTTACCATGATCCTGGAGTTCTTTTTTGCCCTTCTCCAGTCTTTACCATGGAACTCTACGTAAGCTTCATGACTGCCATGTAAGTTTTTCTTCTCTGTTTTTTTCCGAGTTAGATCCTCTATTTCCTTGTCTTCTTTCTTGGTTTACTTTATCCTTTTGCAGAAGTCACATTTTAAGTAACTTCCTATGAAAAGGTGATGGGAAGGTACATTGTTTGAGTTTTAAAGTATCTCCATTCTGCTCTTTCATCTAACCAATAGTTTGGATAGGTGTAGAGGTCTAACTACAAATCATTTTTCCTTATAACTTTGAAGGCATTGCTTCGAAACAATGGCTTTCTAGCATTTGGCATCGCTGTTGAAAACGCTGCTATAATTTCCTTGCTGCTTCTTTGTTGATGGTCTGTTTTTCCTCTGGATTCCTTTATATCCTCTCTTTATACTTGGTGTTCTAATATTTCACTTAAATTTGTGTGGGTTTGGCTCTATTTTCAGTCATTTTTGCAGGGTCCTTGATAGGTCCTTCAGTTCTAAATATTGTTTCTGTAATAACTTTCTCTCATTTTTTTCCCCCAATCTTTTCTCCCTGAAATTCTTTTCATTGGATATTATTCTTTCTGGATTAATCCTCTCTATCACTCATCTGAAAAGATTATATCTTATATCTCATTTGCTTATTGTTTGATTTCAGGGAGATTTCTTTCTTAAATAAAACTTTATTGTTACCTTATTGATGAATTTATAATTTGGGTCATTGTATTTTTTTATTTCTGAGAAATGATATAACTTTTTCATGTTATTTATATTTATAATTGTCTTCTCTTATCTGTCTGGAGATACTAATTAGTACTTTTTAGAATTATATATTGATTTTGTTCATGCCTGTTCTCTGAATCAGCTCCGTTTTTCCTGTGGGACAATTTTTTCCCTACTATCTTATCTCTCTGTCTCTCTTTCATATTGTAAGTTTTCCTTAAAAGTTTGGTAACATTTTTCTCTGGAGTAAATTTTTTCTTATTGGCTTATCTCTCTCTTTCTCTGTCTTTTGTATTGTAAGTTTGTCTTAAAAGTTTGGTAACTTTCGATGGTCTGTTTCGATGGAATGTAAGCAAAATAAAAGGTAATTATGAGCTGCAGAGAAAAAAACCAAAAACCACACAGGAAAAGAAACATTGTTAAATGATACAATAAAAGACGGGTATTGTAGTCCATCGTAGGTAAATTAGATTTCTCCATTGGTGGCGTTGTTTCAGAGGGCTGAATGGGGATCTGATAATCATGCTGTGGGATTTTGTATGTGCCAAGATGTCCTGAGGCATTTCATTTTTTTCAGGAAGGAGCATTTTGATACCTTGCTCAGGTCAAGACGCTCACCTAGTGAGTTTGGACCCTCAGATGTCAAGTCAACTTTTCCATATACTAAATTTCAGTTTATCTCCCAGTTTTCAGTCTCAGTTCTCACCTCTGCCTTCCTAAGTACTTGACATTTCTGAGTGGTGAGAGCCTCTTGGGATTCTGCAGAGAAAGTGGTTTCCCCTCACCTGGGTGCCCTCTGTGAATGCTTCAGGTTATACTTTTTCTGTCCTCCTTCCTCAGTTACATACCTGTGTGCAGTCCTCTTGTTCTAGATATTTTCTAGGAATGTATTCTCTATCCTTTCCTCCCATAGCCCTATTCTGTAGATGGGTATTTATACTGTTTTTATTCCTATGGCTTCATTTACTGGGGTCTTGGTAAAGGAAGGAGATAATAATAGTCAATCTGTTACTTCTAAACGTGAAATTTTGGGGTTTTCAAAGTTTTGTCCTTGCATCACTAATTTACCCAGTCTAGTTGAAGACTTGATCGTCACAAAAAATTTGATCTCTAAATATATCCATTCAGGAATTCACGGCAAAAACTTGCAAATGAAAGTTGTGAAGGAGTTAAAAATATACCACCCCGAAATATGCTAACTCTGGCAGCTTGACTATTTTGAATTAAAAGCACTTAAAAAAAAAAAAAACCCAGCAGTTGCAAGATCATTCTGACCTTTATTCTGTTTCTTAAAAGCAGTAAAAGAAGTTCCCATGTGAAAGATGCCTTCTTTAAAGCAAAGGAGAATAGCATTCTATAATCAAAGATGGAAAGTTGAAGCTGAGAGAAATCTGCCCAGACAAATCTTATGAGACTAACCCTTATCTTCCTGGTCACTTCGTTACCCAGTTAACGATTCCAGCATAAGCCCTCTGCCTTATCACGTGTTACAATTTAATATTCTTTTTCCATTTCAGTGTGTATGTGATTGACTTTAGCTGCTCCTGTGGATCTTCGTTTCCTCATGAGTGCACCAGTCAAGTAAAACTTAGACAAATAAATGTATATGCTTTTCTCCTGTTTATCTATCTTATGTCACTTTTATTCTTGGGCCCAGCAGGAACCCTAAGAGGTTGAAGGTAGAGTTTTACATCCCCTACAGGGGTTATCATGGATTTTACTTAGAATATATAAAAATTTATAATTTTTATTTAACATTGACATCATTTGACATTCCCTGTGGACATTCCCTAAACTCACAACAACATTCTGGAATCTGACATTTTCCTTTTTACATCCTCATTACAATGTTTGTGTCTTGTAAGAGGCAATGTACTAGGAATGAGATGTCTTCGGCTAAAGAAAGTGTTTTTACTGCACTCTTGTTAAGTTAGGTGATTTGGACATATTGTTAAACATCTATTAGCTTAAATTTACTGGAGAGATTAGATTTTTAAAAATCATTTTTAAATTCTCTTCATCACTGGAATTTCACATTTCTCTAACTCTAAATAAGATGGAATATTTAGCCCGCATTCTACAGGCCAGTCAAATGTCAAGAATTGTGACAATGTCTGGCACAAAATGGGTGTTCAATAAATTTGGCTTAACAATAACAACTAGAATTAGAATCTAAATTCATTCCTTCAACCAATCAATGAATGAGTGCTTACAGAGTGCTTTTTTTGTGCCAGGCATAATTCTAAGTTGGGGAAGAAGTGATGAATAGAGAAAGCATGAGGGTTTGCCCTCATGCAGCATACATTCTAGTTGAAAAAGACAGGTAATAAAATAGTACAAAAATATGTATTCAAAATAAGTACGGTAAGGGCTATACAAGAACTAAACAAAGTAAGCAACGCTTAGAAGATGGTTTTGCAATTTAAGATCAGATGCTCACAAAGGCATCTCTGGGGATGTGCTATCTAAGCAAAGACCTAAAGGACAAGAAGGAGCCTGCTAAGAGCAGAGCTAAGAGAGAGTGCTCCAGGTAGAGGAAAGGTGCAAAGCTGCACCTTGTGCAAAGGTGTTGAGGCACAAAAATTGGGATTGCTGAGAAGCTGCCATTTGCCATCTAGTGATGAGGGAGAGGCTGAAAAGGTAGGCAGGAGACAGAGTATGAAAATTTTCTAAACCAAAGTGAGGAATTTGAATTTTATTCTCTTTAATGTGGCTTGTTAGGAGACTTTTAAGGTACATAGTTACATGAACTTATTTGTATTAAAAAGTTATAACCCTCTTAGCTATATCAAGAATGAGCCCAAGCACTCTATTTACATTATGAGCTACTCTCATCTGATATTTTTCATCTCTCATTTGCTTAACTTTTCTCCTTAGTATTTGTCACCATCTCAAATGCTGTATATATTTACTTATTATTTATTGTCTGCTGTTCCAACTAGAGTGGAAGTTCTATAATGATTAGGATTTTTGTTGTTTTCACATTCCCAGCAAATGGAAAAGTCTCTAGCACATAGTGTGCTCATAGTAAATATTTATTATTGAATTAATCAATGGATTTTTAGGGGAGGATCAGGCTGAACTAGAGCAAGAAGATCAGATACAAAGCTATAGTAAGAATATATATGAGATATATAGTGTTTTAGATAAGAATAGTAGGAATGAAAATAAAGACAAGCGGACAAATTCAAACTTTATTTTGGAGGTATAATTGAGAACATTTAATGATTGGTTGAATGAAAAAAAGTGGGAAATATGAGGAATCAAGAATGGCTTGTAGGATTTTATCTAGCAACTGAATAAGATTATGGAATAATTTTCTGAAATGGGACAGTTAGGAGAGAAATATATTTTGGGGGAGATGTTAGTAAGAATCAAGACTCTCATTTGATAGCCAAGTGGGAATGTCAAGTACACAACTGGTTATATAATCTAGCACTCATATGAGAAGCCGTTGGGAGATAGAAATTTGGTAGTCATTAGCATAAAGACGGGCTATATAAAGCTACTGATGTTAATGAGATTGCTGAGAAAAGCACAAGGCTCAGGACCAAGAAAGGCGTGATTCTAACATTTAATTGTGAGGCCCTCAAAGGAAATGGAGAAGGGCACTTGGATATCATGAGCCTAGGAGAGCTCTAGGGAAGAAAAGCAAAAATGGAAGTCAAGAAAGTCATGAATGGCCCTGTTGAATGAAGCTGAGCAGAGATAAGATGACTCAGAAGTGTACATTGGTTCTTGATAAGAGCAAGTGAATTGTACTGCTTGGAATGAAACAAATTAGAAATGGTCGAAAGTTGTATTAACCTGTTTTCACAGTGCTGATAAAGACATACCTGAGACTAGGCAATTTACAAAAGAAAGAGGTTTAATGGACTTACAGTTCCACATGGCCGGGGAGGCTTCGTAATCATGGTGGAAGGCAAGGAGGAGCAAGTCACATCTTACATGGATGGCAGCAGGCAAAGAGAGTGCTTATGCAAGGAAACTCCCATTTTTAAAACTATCAGATCTTGAGACTCATTCATTATCATGAGAAGAGTGCAAAAAAGACCCACCCCATAATTCAACCACCTTGTACTGGGTTCCTCCCATGACAAGTGGGAATTGTAGGAATTACAATTCAAGATGAGATTTGGATGGGGACACAGCCAAACCATATCAAAAGTGAATCAGAAGTAAGGAAGAAAAACAACTTTCATTGTGAATAGGAGGAAAAAAGACAGCAATAGAAAAAGGGGGTGTATTATTTAGGAAATAGGGGGCCAACTATGGGAATAAACTCTTCAACTGACAGTGGATAATGGGGAGGTGCTCTGTGGGCATGATATAATATCATATTAAAAATATAATATTTTTAAATATTTCATATCATAATATTTTATATCATATAATATTGTATATTTCATATCATATTTTTATGCTATATATTAAATTATATATTTACACATTTTTATATATTATACATCATATTTTATATTATATATCATATGTTTATGATAAATACCATATGTTTAAACATATGATATATATCATGTTTAAAAATACTATCATATTTTTATGATTTATATATATAAATCACACGATTTATATAGATATAAAATACTATCATATTTTATGATTTAAAATACTATCACATTTTATGATTTAAAATATCATCTGAAGAGAGACTTTTATATGCCTCAGTAATCAAGGCTATTTAATTTTATAATTTATCAAGATATCTTCAACTCTAATGACTGCAATATCAGATGGGTGGCATCTTAATTATTGGAATCTCTGACCCTGTGGTTACTGTCATGAGGGAGCTTTGTCTAGAATCTTGGCTCTTCTTGGTACTTGACACATGACTCTGAGCTTATATTTGTTCATCTACTGATTGGGAATGATACTAATGCCCACCACACAGGGATTTTTGTGACATTAAATGAAATAATGTCTCTATGAATTGACTTGAATTATTTATGTCTGTACAAAAGATAAAATGAGTATTTACTGAAATATGTATGACTGTACCCAATTGGTCATAGTGCAACTTTTATTTTCTGCTCTAAAACAGTGCTAGATAAAACATGGCTTGAGGGAAGAAAACTACGTTTTACCCCTGTTTGTATCCTCAGTACTCAGTAGTGTGCTTAGCTCAGAACTGGTGCTCATATATGTCTGCTGAATTAAAAAAATGAAACACCAGGCAATTACCTGCAAATTGTAGAGCAAGAGAGAATTAGGTATAACCACATTAGTTCTGGTTTTGTAGTTCTGCCCTTGACATACTGTAATGGTAAATGGTTCCTTACAAAGGATCCATTTGGCACTTAAATGAAAAAAGCTGCTTAGGAACACACATGTGTAGCTATCTTTCATATCTGCCTGAAGTCACACAATGGTGTTTTCACTTCCAATTTCCTTAACTGTTTCATTATTATTCATCCATAACTAGACAGATAATTTGTTGTCATTTTTACCTCTAATCATATTTTGAGACCAACATTTCATTTCAGTATTGAAAGTTCATCAGTAAAGGTTCTTGGATTTGATTCTGAACATTTTAGTCCTTTACCACATATTCTAAATGAGTCCACTGTAGTTGTTGAAGATTCCTTGAAGACCAGGCATTAAACCTATCAGGAAGTCCTAAGAAACAAGACCCAAAAAAGTGCTTTCTGTTGCCTCGACTTGTTAGAATTAGCGCAGAAAAAATGACTTAAGATTTTGGTCTAGGTGTCTGTCTGTGTGTGTTCATCCATCTTATTTTGTCATTAACTTTCCTTCCTCATACCTGCTGGGCCCCCCTTATGATCTCTCCTGTCTAAAGTCTTGTGTAGTTTAAGATATGAAGTGCAAGTTTCAGCAATACGTTTTTCTCGGTCTGTAGAAACAGGTCTGTAGTTTAATTGTGTCCTGCACAGGGAGATACATGGGCCTTTGTTAATAAATTAGATTTGGATTAGATTAGTTTAGATCTAACAGAAGCAATCTTTTCATTTGAGTGGAAACAATTGATATTAATGAGATAAAATATTTAAGTTCAGCATTTATCTCTTGCCCATTGCAGGGTTTTTGCGTCAAATAAAATCAAATATTAAAAAATGCTATGTTCTCTGAGAACCAGAAAAAGGACACTGACTGCCATTTAGAGAATGTTGATATATCTATAAAAATTATTGCAGGGTTTAGTGGGGCCAGATTATGTATTTAAAATTGAATATATAAATCCTGAATCTATATCAAATCTTGGCATCATATCACTATGGTTCATTAGGTGAAATTGGTTTTCAGAAATATATACATGGGGTAGGGTGTGGGTTATCTCTTCATGTATTAGATTTATGATGTTGTATAGTTTGGCAATATATAATAATGCCTTAAAACATTCACATCATTTAAGTTCACTTCTGAGGATAAATCTAAAGTGAAAAATAATAAATTCCCTACCATGCTTCTAAAAACCAACACAACCAACCAATTCCCCAAATTCCAGAAACATTTAATATAGTAATAGCTTAAAATGTTGAAAAATAAAAACAATGTCAATAGTCAAAATAGGGGAAGAGTTAGGTGAAGTATGAAGCCATTAAGAGGATGTATAGTGAAGTATTTGCAGTTCTAGGGGAAAAGCTTATGTTGCAGTATTTGATATGAAAAGCTGTACATAATTTTAAAATGCAAAACAGCACCACTAGCTAAAACATAATGCAGAGAAAATAGATCAGAAGAAAATTCACCATTTATCAGTGATTGTGTCTGGTGATTTTAATTTTTTTCTATATAACTTTGTGTGCTTAGTTTTTTTTATATATAATGGACAAGTGTTACTATTATCATCAGAAAAAAGTGAAATAAACTTGTGTGTAAGCAGCTCAGTTTAGCGATGATGATTTATCCTCTAACATCCACTGGTCACTGGTGATAGCCTCCTGACATGGTGTCTTCCTGTCTGAAAGTATTTCCTATATTCTTTAAAACCTTTGATCCCATTCATTCTGAAAGCAGCACAACCTTGCAAGTCCTGAGTTTGCAGCTTTCTTAGGGGATTTTCAGCTGTGATTTTTAAAAATTAGATGTATTTCATAAAATGGTATTTTCCTTTTATATCTTGAAATTTATTTATGCTAAAACTTTAACCGCAAGCCTTGTGTTGGTTTGGTGGTTATTAAGTTGTTGATAAATGTCTGACAATATTAAGTTGAAAGTTTTTTTTAGTTTTATTCTGAAAATGACCTAACCTTCCTTGGAAAAATAAACTTCATCTTTAACTGAGACTGACACTGGGTACTATGTGACAAAATTGTTAGTATGGTCCACCTACCTCCCAAAAGGATTTGGTACAGAATTCCTGAATATATTACTGAGTTGTCTCATGGAAAATCCTAATTTATATACTCACCTAATAACTCTTTATTACATAATAATCACTACTGCATTTTTCAAACTTTAAGACATTTTTTCATTCATGTCAAACTTTGAGACTTTTTTTTTCATTCAGCAAACATGCAATGAGCACCTGTTATGTAAGAGATGTGATAACAAGCAATAGATCCAATATTACAATGTATTTAGGTATGTCAAGATTCTAATCCATTTGGTAAAATCACAATAAAAATGAAATATGCATTTTGATTATATAGGTGCAAATATACTTAGCTATACAAGGGTAGGGATTTTTGTCTACTTTGTTTTTCCTAGCTCCTAGTAACAGTAAATGTTAAATAAGTATTTGTTAAATAGATGAATAAGTGAAGTGTACTGATTACGAACCTTTAAGAGTTATGTGGATAACAAGAGGGAGACATTTGTCAAAAGTCCTGAAAATGGGAGTTAGGCAAAATCCATATGAGGAGCAGTCCACTGACTCATGGCTAATTCCCAAGGAGAGTGGAGGGCAAGCCCACATCTGTCTGTGCTGCCATAGTTTGTTCTGTCATTGCTTTCTCTCAGTGAACCGCTCCCACACATCTCCCAGTCCGTGTTGCACAGGTGCCTCTCTGCTAGTGCGGAGAATTTGTTCCACACAAACCTCGCACAATGGGATGCTGCCTATTGCTCTTGGTCCCTCCAGAAATTTAGTGTAAAAACCAGTCTTTCTATCGTTGCTTTGCTTCCATTCTCTTCGGGAGTTAGGCACAAGCAAATCTTTTTAAAATTAGCTCTTAAATTCATAAATAGACAATAGAAGACAAAGACGCCCTTTGATTAATGATAAACAGTGGCATCCAGCAATCTTATTCTTTAGTATTCACCCAAGAGAAACAGAATCATATGTCCACAAAAAATTTGTAGACTATTTCCAGCGACTTTATTCATAATAGCCCAAAATGGAATCAATCTAAATGTTCTGTAAGAGAAGAATGAATAAACAAATTGAGGCATATACATACATACATTAGAATATTATACAGCAATAAAAAGAAATGAACTACTGATACATGCAACAGCCACATGTTTCTCAAAAACACTGTGTTAAACAAGAAAGGTCAGATACATAAGCATGAGGTTTTTGATATAATGTTATTCCACTTACATGAAGTTCAAGAAGAGGTGAAAGTAAACTAGGGTGATAGAAAGCAGAAAGTTATTGCTTGAGGGTGGAGGGGAAGGAAGGAAAGGACTGGAAAGAGGCACATGAGAATTTTCAAAGGTGATGAAAATGTTCTTTGGTTTGGGGTGACATAGCCATATACGATTGTTAAAAACTATCAAAATGAACACTTTAGTTCTGTATATTTTATTTTATTTTATATATATATATACACACACATATATAAAATACCTTAATTTTTAAAAATGAGAAAAAACAAAATACTTTGAGAATCAAAATATAAGATAAATCCATTTAAAGTAATACGTATTTACTAAGCATGAATATCTTGGCTGCTGTTCAAGGGACTGGAAGTGCAAACATGAACAAGACATAGTACCTCCCCTGATGAATTCACAACCTAGAGGGGAAAACAGATGTGGAAAAACAGAATTGACCAGTATTTTATTTACACAAAACTTTTCAGAATATAATATGTTTCCAGAATATACCCAGGTATAAAATGGATTATGTTTTAGAATTGTATAATAGTCATCTTAGGTAAATAATTTTACTATTGTATGAAAAATCTTCAGTCTGCCAAATCTGATAGCTGTGCTGTGGTAGAAAGCCTTCAGCACGGCTCCTGAATGTGTTCCTATCCTTGTGGAGACCCCTTCCACAATGTACCAGGTTTGATATGGGTGATTGATAACATATGGCAGAAGTGAGGGTAAGTCATTTCCAAGATTAGGGTATAATAAAAAATAATGATCTCTGTATTATGGTCTCTCCTCTCTAAAGTCTTGTGTAGTTTAAGAATATGAAATGGAAGTTTCAGAAAATACATTTTTCTCAGTCTGTAGGAAGAGGTCTACAGTTTAAATGTGTTCTATACAGGGAGATACACAGGCCTTTGTTAATAAATTAGATTTGGATTAGATGTTTAGGTTTAACAGAAACTATCTTTTCATTTGAGTGGACACAATTGAAATTAAGAGATAAAATATTTAAGTTCAGCATTCATCTTCTGTATTGGCTGCTCTCATGCACCCTCTGTCTCTCATATCTCATTTTGGGAGAAATCAGTTGACATGTTGTGAATACTCAGGCAGCCTTAGGTTGACCCAAGGGAAAAGAAATACAGACCTCTGGCCAATCATCAGTGAAGAAGTGGTATCTGCTAACAACCACATGAGTCAAAGAACACCCTGATCAGACATTCAGAGGAGACTGAATCCCTGGCTGACTTCTTGACGACGACAACCTCTGGGAAGACCTTGAGCCAGACCAAGTTTAGCTGCTGTTAAATTACTAATCCACAGACATTAAAAAATAATAAATATCTATTGCTTTAAGCTGCTAAACTTTGAGATAGTTTGTTGTACAACAGTAAATAACCAATAAATATGATCTTTCCTAAATGTACAAGATATGAGTTATTGGGTTAGTGAATCATTCCTGATTGTAATTTGAACATCCCAAGTTTCTTGTTTTATTAAAATACTAATCAATGACTAAGAACCAATGATTTATAAAAATATGGTACACCTAATTCTTATAATAACTTATACTCAGTAAATAGATTACTTACACAAAAAATATTACCCTCTGAATGAAAACTTATGGTATATATCTATTAGATCAGTGCAAAAGTAATTGTGGTTTTTGTTCTTTAAAACTAATGGGGAAAGCCGAAATCATTTTTGCACCAACCTAATATCTAGCTACCAAACTAAAACATATAAAACTATAACTTAATAAAATTTAACTGCCTCTCCATATGAAAAGTCAATTTTGTGTTATTGAAATGACTAATGAAAAAGCAAATGAAAATTAGAATGAATTTAAATTAGTAATCACAAACTTCATTTTAACCTTCAAAATATACAATATCATTCCAATTCATTATAGTTGAGACTGTGACATCATTTACAAAGAAACTGCAGAGGTAATTGGACTGATTTTTAAATTAAGGCAACAAAATATGAAGTTTTAGAATAGCTGAGATTATTGCTCTGCCACTTGAAGATGACCAGTCTTCACCCCATTGAATGTTTAGATTTAAAATTATACCACTTATGAGAGGTATTAATTTAGTCTAAACTCTTTTCTGCATTGTTGGTGGCTGTCACAGTAAATGATGTACCTGAAAGCATAAAGTGATCTTTCCTCCTCCAGCTCAACAGAAAGTGAAGAGGATGTAGATTCTTGCCTGAGAGTATTTACCAGGGCTTCCCCCTAGAGCTTGGTAGCTAAAGCTATAAACACTTGACTGGGTGATGGGATCAATTCTTATTTCTGGGAGTCTGAAAGGGGATTATGGAAAGCCACTAAGATGATAAGTTTCATGTTTCCTGATTTGGTCCCAGACCAGTGATTCTCAAATTTGGTGTGTATTGAATCATATGGTAACCTGTGAAAACATAGATTGCTGGGGGCCTATCCCTAGGTGTTTGTGTGTAGTAACTGCAAGATGTGGCACAGGAATTAGTTACCCAGTGATGATGCTGTTTCTGCTCTCCAGGGACCACATTTTGAGAACAACTGGTCTAGAATGTATGATTTCTGTTTGTCTTTGGGAGAGCTGTGCCTGTGTCTGTGGTCATTCTTCAACGAGGAAGTGGAACCCGCCAACAACCACATGAGTTAGCGTAAAAACACACCCTCCCTGATCAGACATCCCTAGGAGACCAAATCCCTGGCTGACTTCTTGATTAGAAGGTCTTCTTGGAAGACCTTGAGCCAGACCAAATCAAGCTACTCTTAAGTTAAGATACTCTTAAATTCCTAACTCATTGAAATTATGAAATGGTAAATATCTATTTATTTAGGGGTGAAGAGGACGAAGCTAAACTACATTTCTTAGACACTTTGGTAGTTAGATGAGTTCTGGTCAATAGAATCTGCATATGGTCTTAACTGCCACTTGCGGGTCCCCCTGCCCTAAAACGTCTCAGGTGATCTTCCATATTGTCACCCTGTCACTCTTCGGGCAGCTGAATGAAAAGGATTAAGTGGAGGGAAGGCTTTGAGAAAAGCCTTTGCATGCTTGTTTCTTCTAATTATTCTTCTCTTAAGAAAACTATGTGACATAACCTGTACATAATAAACTATATGTTATGTGACTACCTAAGTCATGAATTTGGCTTGGGCAATAACATGCCTTATCATGTAGAAGTGGGTATATACAACTAGGCACAAGTATGTCCTGAAAAACACATCTAAGTGGCATGAACCAGTGGCTCAGATGCTCCAGACCCTACTCTTGCTACACATCTGCCTATCTCTTTACCCATGCCTATAGCCTTATGGGAGATTCCCTATGACTAACTGACAGAGGAAGAAAGACTGTTTAGCCTTATTTATAGATACTACTGCATCATATGGTAATGCAAGCAAAAGGTCAGCTACTCTAGTACTACTAATGTGCCCTGAATACTATGGACAGAGTTTTGAATACTTTGTTTACTTGCCTGAAAAGAGAGGTAGCAAAGGTATGTATCTAAGGTAATCACAGGGAAGCAAGCTAACAGTTTGTTTAGAAGGAACTTAGAAGTCACAAGATTGATGGGTTGCTGGGAAGCAATCTAGGGAAGATTTCTGTGGATAGGACTCTTGGAATGGGGACATAGAAAATATTTAAATCACATGTGAATGTTCACCAAAGGGAAGCCGTTTGAGTGAGGTTTTTGATAATAAGGTAGACAAGATGACCTATTCCATGAACGTCAGTCATTCATTCCTGTGCTTGCTTTAATGGACTAATGAACACAGCAGCTACAGCTTCAGGGGTGGAGGTGGATGACAGACTAAACTGTCTGTCATCACTGCTGAGTAACTAATCTACCAATAATAGTGTCCACTGTTGAGCCCCTGATAATACACCATTGTCTGGGGACCAGCCAACCACCTGGTGGTGCATTGATCACATTGGATCTCTTCCATCATGGAGGGGGCCGCAATTTGTCTTCATAGGAAAAGGCACTCCCTCTGCCTTTCTTGCCTTCAATGCTTCTTCTAATACTATCGTCTACGACTAATTGAATGCCTCAAGGTATCACACAGAATCTTGCTTTTGACCAAGAAAGACCTTGTACAGTAAAATAGCAGAGGTAATGGGCTTAAATCCATGTGGGAGTCAGGGGGAGGAGATACTGGTTTTATCTGATATTCCTTCACTGCAAAACACAGATGGCCTGACAGAACAGTGGAATGGCCTATTAGATTCATAGTTACAAAGCTGCCCTGGATTATAACACTTAGGAATTTGAGGAGCTGTTATACACAATGCAATATATGCTGTGAACCAGTGACCAGTATGATGTTATTTCTTCAAAAGAAAGAATACTGGAGTCCAGGATCCAAGGGACTGAAACAGAGTGGATTTATTAACTGTTACCCAAAATAATCCTCTCACAAAATTTATACTTTCTCCTTCTGCATATTTTGGTTCTGCTGGTTAAAAAACTATTATTTTTTAAAAAGAGAATAATCACACTGGGAGACTAAGAAGGGCTCCATTTAACTGGCAGTTGAGATTGCTGCATGGTTACTTCAGCCTTCTCAGGCCATTGAACCAACAAGCAAATAAGAAAGTTGCTTTCCTGACTATGATGACTGATCCTGGTTATCAGAGGGAAACAGGGTTTCCACTGCAAAATAAGAAACAGCGTGTAGAACTCAGGAGATTTTCTTTTCTTTTTTTGAGACTGAGTCTCGCTCTGTTGCCCAGGCTGGAGTGCAGTGGCACGATCTCAGCTCACTGCAAGCTCCGCCTCCCGGGTTCATGCCATTCTCCTGCCTCAGCCTCCCGAGTAGCTGGGACTACAGGCGCCAGCCACCAGGCCCGGCTAATGTTTTCTACTTTTAGTAGAGACGGGGTTTCACTATGTTAGCCAGGATGTTCTCTATCTCCTGATCTCGTGATCCGCCTGCCTCGGCCTCCCGAAGTGCTGGGATTACAGTGTGAGCCACCGTGCCCAGCCTGAACTCAGGAGATTTTTAAAGGTATCTCTTGGTACTTCCATGACCAGTGGTAAAAGTTAATGGATGACAATAGCAATTTAAGTCAAGGCCACAAATGGCTCAGACCATGCAGGAATCAAAACATGTGGCAGACATAAGCACATGGAATGAGTTGTGGAAAAAATAAATGACGAGTTACAGAAATGAGGATGGTGATAACTATGCATATTTTTTTCTTTGTTTGGTTATATACTAAACAATATGTTAATCATTTTTCCTACCCTATTTTTTTGCTATTTTATATAAGTTATGTAACTGGTGGTTAGCCCTCTGCCTACTAGGGCTGCCATAGCAAAGTATCGCAGACTGGTGTCTCAAACGACAGATTTTATCTCGCAGTTTCTGGAGTCTAGGAGTCCAAAAGCAAGGTGCCATCGGGCTTGGATTGTCCTGAGGCCTCTCTCCTTGGCTTGCAGATGGGTATCTTCTCACTTCATCCTCACATGTGCTTCTCCCTGTGTGCATGCACCCCTGGTGTCTCCTCCTCTTCCTATAAGGGCATCAGTCCTATTGGATTAGGGCCCCACTCCTCTAACCTCATTTAATCCTAATTACTTCCTTAAAGGCCGTATCTCCAAATTCAGTCACACTGGGGATAGGGTTTCAACACATCAATTTGGGGAGGACATAATTCAGTCCTTAATATCTTATAATTCAATATTTACAATATTAAAGAACAAAGGGTACTTTGAGAATAGAAATGAACATTGACAGAGTTGGATACAGTGAATTATGGGACTCGAGGGACAAATGTCTTCTCTTTTAGGTGAAAGGAAGAACGTGCTTTTATTTGTCTAAGGAATACATTCACCAAGTTAGATGAAAGCATAGTATTGTTTTTTACTTTTGTTGTTTCAAAACTTAGATACTGGTAAACAGATATGTATGGATGGTGAGTATCCAAAGGTTATGACTGAATGATACTGAGGATCATCCCAGTCCGTCTAAGCTATCTCTACAACTACTTTTCTAGGCTCTTGCCAGTAGACCTCTGATTAAAATCTGCCAATAAGAGACATTAGTGTAATACCTGGAACGTGGAAGAAAAGGAGAAGCTATTATTCTTTAGTGGTGACTGTGGACAGGTGTGTGGGTATCAGCAGGGGTAGATATGATATTGGTTTTGTCTCATTCTAGACCACTTCTTGAGAATCACCTACTTTAACGCTGTGGGCTGCTGAGATCCTTCACGGGAGGCTTTCCTGTGATCCCTGCATGCTGGCTCCTGAAAGCTAGCAGTGGCCTTTCTTATCGTTACTCCCCAGCCATTCTGATGGATATCTTCTTATTCATCTCAATGGCTTTCATTTTTAGGACCTACCCTGATTGATATAATTGAGAGCATACATAGTTATGCAGGCAGCTCTTACTGGTGAGGAGATTTTAAAGAGTGGCCCATCAGGGCTCTATCTCATATAATTTATGGTATAAAACTTTGAACGTTATGAGTTGACCCTTTGAAGGTCCTCAGGACATTGTTCCAGAATTAATGAGTCTTAAGGGACAGACCTTCTTGCTGGAGGCACGTAGGTGTTTCTTGTTGAGAAGAATCCTTGGGGTAGTTTAGTAGTATTTTCCTAAAGGCAAGTGGGGGTAAAAGAAGGTGGGTTTTTATAAAATAGAGAAATCTGATGTCTGGTTAGCCAAAAAGAGATGGCATTAAAGCAAACTTGTTTTGCGTTTCTCTCTTGCTTATTGAAAATGTTTTATTTGTGACATAATTTAACTTTTCACGTTCTTTGTGCTCTTTCCCTTGAATTACCCGGACTTTTCAGTAAAGTCTATTTGATGGTGTTGCAGAGAACTGTGGGACAAAGTGTGAGAATAAAGCGTCATTTACTCTCTCTTGCTGTCATCATATTCCGTTCGAGGGGAGTGTGCACCTGAATCCAGGTGGGGATCAGTGGGAAACAGTGGCCTGTGGAAGAGTGAGAAACAGCACAGAGAAGGGCATGATGTTAATGAGACCATTTGGTAAGGGAGTGAGACTGACTTTCTGCTTTCCAAAAAGATAACACAGGGAGCTGATCTTCGAGAGCATGGGGTTGGATACTTGGGCATTATGAGTAAAATAAAAGAAATGGATTAGCTGCTTTCTAAATCCACTTTCACCTTCAAGAGCTTACAGTTTTATAACCCCTGAGCAGAACCCTCCATACTTCTGGTCTATTTCTGTGCCATTGCTTAAGGCATCAGGGTAGCTGGATGTATTTCTTTTGAAACTCAGTCCTTGAATACCATGTCTTGATTTTCCTTCTCTTGAATCTAACAATCGGCTAGTGGAAATGGGAATCTCAGATGTAAAAATAAAAGGTATATTTTACGGGTCAGGTTTTACAATGAATGAGGATCTTGAGTATAAAAATTTGAAGTCAATTGCATGGTTAATCATGGCTGTCCTATCTTGTTATTTGAATTGTCTTTCTTTAGTAACTGGTCTCTTAAGGAGCTTCTCTTCTAATAGATCCTTATGAGGTTAATTAGATCACTCATTTAACAGTCATGTTTGGCTTACTCAATCTTTGCTTGCTTGTCCTCAGACTCATTTAGTAGTTCAAAGTCAAACTTGCTCTCTTGTTATCTAAATTCTGACTTCGTGGTTTCTAAAAGTTTTCCAAGAGTAAAACTTGGAAATCACGTTTTACTTCAACCACGTTTAAACCAAGTAAAACCCCTTTTTGAGACTAATATAATCCACCTGGACAAAAAAGCCATCTGCTTCCCTCTTATATGCCTTGTCTAGCTGATTTGCCTCTGAACAATAGACATACTCTTTTTTTTGGTGGTTTCTGCATGACCTGCTCCAATCAGACCCCTTACCTTTTGAGCTCTTTTTTCTCTAAGAGCTTTTCTAGTTCTCTTAATTCTTAATCTCAGTGTTTGTGTAGCTGAGCTTCCCCCTCACTTGTTTTATGTCTTGTGAAATATTCCAGAGAGTTTCAGTATAGCCCAATCTAGTAATGAAAATAACTGCTTCTAAATTTAAATTGGCATTACGATTATTTGTCATGGACCAAAGGTGAATTACATGATAGAGGCGTTATGATGAAATTGAATAATGTTATAGCTACAAGGGACAAGAAGATCCAATCTAGTGTGATTCTCTCATTTTAAAGATGAGAATTATGAGACCTTCACAATTGTTTAGTGCCCTGTTAGTAACTAACGTGAACACAAACTGATTTTGACTCATTGCAAACTCTCTAATATCATACTGCTACTTTGATATTATTTTTATGGTATAAATATAGAGTTGGTAACTTTCAAATCTCAAAGTATAATTTCCCTTCCCTGAGCAACTGTTAAGAATGTGTCAAAAGACAAAAACGAAAGATTTTTTTTTTTTTTTTTTTTTTTTTAATAATTTTAGGTAGGCAAGTTCATTTCTGCCTTTAGTTTGATGCAGATTTTATTTTCTTCCCTGGGAATTTTCCTAGAATGTTGTAAAAGATTATATTATAATGACTTAAGGCAGGGATATTTTCTGAAAACGACCCATTATTCTGTTACTCTCCATTCAGGCAAGTTTCAATTTTACCAATTTAAATTATATGGGGGAGAGTTATTGGAACTACATATTTGGATTAGTTTTGTTTTTTGATATCTGAAGCGGCAACCTTACTAATGAGTGGAGCTTGTCCGGCAATATATTGGCAACTACATATCAAGGCTGGTTAAACTTAGTGGTGAGGGCTTTCGGTGATGGACTACTCTAGGGTTATGCAGAAAAGCCGTATCTGAACACGTAAAGTGGAAAATTGAAACAATTTATGTATCTTGATAATTCAAATAAATGTTCTAACATTTACCTCAATTACTTTGAATCTGCAAGAAAATGTGTTCCCATGTTTGAATTAGTCTGAAAATGGACTCAGCGTTTTATTCCAATTTACATGTCCAGATATAGCTTTTGGGAAATGATAATAATGATGGCTTCCATTATGTTCCAGGCACTATTAGGTGATTTTAATATATTATTTCTACCCTCATACCAACTCTACAAGCTAGGCATTGTTATTCATTCCCATTTTACTCATGAGGAAACTAAACTCATAGAGGTTACAGGATTTATGAAGAGCTTGAAATAGTAAATTTCTTTGAAGAAAATTGGCAAAGCGATGAAAGAAAGCAATACATGTTGTTAAGTCTCGGGGAGTAAATAAATGCTGCAACATTATTTATTGGTTTGAAAAGACAAGAAGTTAAAGCCTAAAGACTGCACCTCCAGCAGTCTTCACTCCTCTTGCTTGGCCATAGTATGATGGTGATTTAGGTTTTTGCCTTCCTTTCTTTGTGACTTTCGATCATTATTTCCATGCTTGCTTTTTCTTTTGTTTTCTTTTTTTTTTAAGTTTAATTTTATTTTCCAAATCTTTAAGTGATGAAGTCAAAACCAAAAGATTTAAAAAATTGTACTCCCTATAAAATAACATATGTCAAAATACCAAGTTACAGTCTTTTTCTGAGGCAATAATTTGCCTTAGAAAATTCCCAGCTATACTGGAATGCATTCACTTGCTACAATTTTGACAGAGGCAGTCTGTGTGCACAAATCCCTCGAATACTGATGGGACTGTGATTATACCCTGAAAAAAGAAGAGTCTGAATACAAATTTTAGAGGGCTAGAAAGTGTTTAATGTCTCATTGTTTGTATTAAGATTCTAAATCACATTCAAGTCAATGACTCTGATCTTCATATCAATGCACAAATGGAACAGAAGATAAAAGCCAGGAAAGCTGTTTTCTGAGTAAAACACTGATTTTGTTCTCATGTTACCAGCAAGAGACCATTTGGGATATTTAAGCCCCAGGTTGAGTGCTTCGCATTTGTGAGAGCTCCTCAATGTTTGAAATGGGTTTTCCCTTTAGGGAGCCCATCCATTTGGACAAGTGCTACATCAGATCAAAAGACATGGGAAGAGGTATTTTGTGCACAGATTGAATTTTTTTTTGGCAACATAACATAGCCTTTTAGCACAACATTGTCTATTCTCTACTGATTGTTCTTTTCTTTCTTTCTTTTTTTTTTTTTAAATACTTGGAGTCTATTTTCCAATAGTGTCAGGATTTTTTTCATGTGGCAAATTGGCTAGCAGCCACATGGAGATCATTTGAAATGAAAGCTGGTGTTAAGGGATTTGGTTTCTCGGCTCCAGTTGCTATTATCTTCCAGATTATTAAATGTTAATCAAATTGCTCACTGTATTAAAATTATTATTCTAATTTTTTTGTTATTTACTATTCAAGGAAAACAAATAACATAAACCTTTAAAACTTTTAGTTATTATGATATTCTTTTTAAAATGTCATAGAAATACTAAAAAAATTATATCTGTAGTTTTTAGTCTCTTTAGGTTCAGAGGAAGTCAATATCATCAGAATCTTAAGTGTATCTCACTTTAAAATTGTTCCACGGGAGGTACTCTGAACCCAAATTGCTACTTTAATTATAAAGAAAGGTTAGCCCAGCAATAGAAAGTAGTGACCACGTTTTACTTCCAAAAGGTGATGCTGATCCATTTTAGGTGAACATTGTTTGCAAGAGCTTTGAACACACAAATTCCTGGCCATGCTGTGCAGTGAACTAATCCCAGGTGGTTGGAGACTGCACCAGGAAGAATGTCATTGTGGGGGAACATTAAGAAATGAAGAAAGGGAGGGAAAAAGTGCTGTTCTGCTTTCCTCTATCGTGCATTTAGGAGAATTCCTGGCATGACTGATTCAGTTTTCCCCTGCTGTCTTCAGCAATCGTCGCCCATCATGGTTAATGATCTACTTCCAAAATGAAGAGAGATTTGGCCAAGGTGCAGTTGGAACTACTTCTGCTGCATCCCTGGGGATATTATTGGAAATTTAACAAATTCCTGTTTCCAAACTACTGTCTTCTGATACAACATAATGGAAAATTGGAGCAATTACTCAGATAATATGTGCAAACAGTAAATTTTCAGGTTCGGTTCACTGAAGAAAAATCTCAATCTCTGGGTTAAAGTCTTCCCTGACTTTTAGTACTTCTTGCTAGAACCATTATTTTTTTTGGAATTCTACTTAATTTATGTTTGAATCTCTCTACATCTTGCATTCCACAGTGCCTGACATGCTTTAGTTGCTAAATAACATTTTATTGTTTGTAGTTAATTATTTTCTTTGCCAATATGAAACTGTATAGCATAGCAGTTAAGACCCCAGGATCTGGCGTCAGACTCCCTGGGTTCAAATACTACCTCCTCCACTCAATGGTTGTGTGGTTTGGGACTCTCTGGAGCCTCATTTCTTTATCTGTGAAATGGGCATCATAATATTACTATCTGTAATATTAGTGATACTCAGTGGATATAAACCTGTGTGCGAGTTGTTAAAACACTGAAGTTCTTCGATACTCTTTGGTAAGTAGTTGCAGCCTCAAGATCCCTGATGCTTCCCGTTCTCCTCACTGCCTCAGAACAGCTTTTCCCACCACAGGATTTCAGCAAGAGACTGTTTTCTCAGGAGAGGGTCTACAGGATATTGCTTCAGCATTATGTTTAGCACCTGTCCTCACAGGTTAGTGCCCATGTTGCATGTATTAATAAAGGTTTTTAATATTATTCTCTTTATAGGGTTCTTTTGGATTAAACGAGTTGATATCTGTTGGATAGTACCAAGTGCCTATTGAGCACTGTCCATATTCCTCTTATTATAAATAGATAGTAACTTTTATAATACGAGGTTAATAGCTGTTATCCATTTTGCACACCTCCCTGAAGCACAGTGCAGTAGGTAGGCAATCTATCTATTCATAATTTATTTTCTTTATTTTCTTTATTTGTGCTAAGAACACTGAACATGAAATCTACAATATTAAAAAAAAAATTAAGGGCACAGTACAGTATTAACCAGAGGCACAATGTTGCATAGAAAATCTCTAGAACTTACTCTTCTTGCATAACCAAAACTTTATACTTGAACAGCAACTTCTCACTTCCCCCTCCCACCAGCTTCTGGCAACCATCACTCTACTCTGTTTCTATGAGTGTCACTGTTTTAGAAATCTCATATAAGTGGAGTCATTTAGTATTCACCCTTTGACTGGCTTGTTTTACCTAGCATAATGTCCTCAAGTTTTATCCATGTTGTTATATATTGCAAAATTTTCTTCTGTTTTAAAAATGGATACTATCATACATACGTGTATATATGTATCACTAATCATCAGGAAAATTTATATCAATATGAATCATATGATCAAATTCATATATGTATATACATGTATACATATAAAGAGCACATTTTTCTTTGTCCATTTATTTATTGATGGACATTTAGATTGCTTCTACATCTTGGCTATTGTGAATGGTGCTGCAACGAACATAAGAGTGCTAATCTCTTCCAGATCCTGTCATCAGTTCCTCTGGATATATACGCAGAAGTGGGATTGCTGGATCAAATGTGACACTGGTCCTGCATAGCAGGAAAATAAATTGGCACCCCTTGGACTTCCAGCTGGAGGAACACTCTGGCAGTACTGCCCAAGGTGAACTTGCGCTTGAGCCAGCCAAACTACTCGCAACATCCCCCAAGGGGGAGAAGTCCTCGAGCCACTGAGCAGGCCACATGCCCACAGGCTAATGGAACAAACTACATGCTCACACCCAAAACTTCAGAAACAGCGGTCGTGTGGCTTATCACTAGCAGATATGCCTCTAGGGCAGCTAAGAAGCTGTGCACCTGCAATCAGGACCTGAGAAACAGACTCATGGTTACTCCTGGCAGACACACCCCCTCAGACCAGTTGAGTAGTCTTGCATCAATGTTCTGGGTCTGAGAAACAGTCCCATGGACTGTTCTTTATAGGCATGCCCGCCGAATACTTGAGCAGCCTTGCACTAACATCCCAGACCTAGGAAACATCCTTGGGGGCCACCCTCATCAGATACACACCCAGGTCAACCAAGAAGCCTTCTGGTCATGCCCCAGGCCTGAGAAGCAGCGGGGTGCCCACATCTTGGGCCTGAGAAACAGCCTCATGGGCTGCCTCTGGTAAGCACAGCCCAGGTCATCTAGCAACCATGTGTCCAAATCCTGGCCCTGAGAAACAGCATGATGGGCTACCCCGGCAACTGTCCACTCATGCCCCCGACCAGAGTAACAGGCTGTGGTTCCAGCCCCTGTGAGCCAGACCCCAAGTTGGCTGACCCACAATATGCATGCATGCACTCCCGACCTGAGAAACATCCTAGGGAGTCTATGCCTGGCAAAGCCACACACCACCATTGCAAACTCTCTCAGCCTAGGCCACTGAGACACTTGTGAATGTCACTAGTATGGATTATAGCTGGAGAAACTATATGGAGACTATACTACTGCATTCCCCTAGAAACAAAGCCAATGCAATCCACTCAACTGACATACGAAGAACCTGTTAATATGTTTTTTCTATGAACCCTGTTAAATTAATGTGTTTTTTCTATGAAGCCTACTCCATAAAATTAGAAGAGGCAGCTGTTCTACCAGATGCACAGAAGACAACATAGGGACACATCAAACATGAAAAAGAAAGCCTACAGGATATACGGGACAACATTAAGTGAACAAATACTTGCGTTATGGATATTTCAGAAAGACAAGAGAAGGGTAGAGGTGTAGAAAACATATTTAATGAAGTAATAATTGGAAACTTCCCAAGTATTGGGAAAGAGAGAGACATGTATATCCAGGAAGCTCAAGGAAACCCCAAATAGATTCAATCCAAACAGGTCCTCTCCTAGGTATATTATAGCCAAACTGTCAAAAGGAAAATGAAAATACAGCATATCAAATCTATGGGATTCAGTAAAAGCAGTACTAAGAGGGAAGTGTATAGCAATAAAAACCTCTTTCAAAAAAGTATAAAGATTTCAAATAACCTAACAATGCACTAGGTTCAAGGAATTAGAAAAGCAAGAGCAAATCAAACCCAAATTCAATAGAAGGAAATAAATAATGATCAAAGCATAAATAGATAAAATTGAGCCTAAAAATTACAGAAGATCAATGAAAAGAAAAAGTTTCTTTTTTTGAAAAGATAAACAAAATTGGAAAACCATTAGCTAGACTAAGAAAAAAAATTCCAAATAAATAAAATCAGAAATGAAAAAGGAGACATAACAACTGAGGCCACAATAATATAAGGAAATATTAGAGATTGTTGCAAACCTCTATACAATGATTTGGGAGGCTGAGGTGGGAGGATCTGTTGAGGCCGGGAGTATGAGACCAGCCTAAGCAATATAGTGAGACACATCATATTTCAATATAGCTTTTTAAATTTTTATTTTTAATTTTTCCATAAGTTATTGGGGTACAGGTGGTATTTGGTTACATGAGTAAGTTCTTTAGTGGTGATTTGTGAGATTTTGGTGCACCCGTCACCCGAGCAGTATACACTGTACAACATTTGTAGTCTTTTATCCCTCACCCTCCTCCCACTCTTTCCTCCAAGTCCCTGAAGTTCATTATATCATTCTTACGCCTTTGCATCCTCATAGCTTACCTCCCACATATCAGTGAGAACATATGCTGTTTGGTTTTCCATTCCTGAATTACTTCACTTGGAATAATAGTCTCCAGTCTCATCCAGGTCACTGCAAATGCTGTTCATTCATTCCTTCTTGTTGCTGAGTAGCATTCCATTTCATACACACACACACACACACACACACACACACACACACACACACACACACCATAGTGTCTTTTTCTCCTCATTGATGGATGGGCATTTGGGTTGGTTCCACGATTTTGCAATTATGAACTGTGCTGCTATAAACATGCGTCTGCAAGTATCTTTTTTTGAATAATAACTTCTTTTCCTCTAGGTAGATACCCAGTAGTGGGATTGCTGGGTCAAATGGTGGTTCTACATTTAGTTCTTTAAGGAAACTCCACACTGTTTTCCTTAGCGGCTGTACTCATTTACATTCCCACCAGCAGTGTAGAAGTGTTCCCTGATCACAGCATCCACGCCAACATCTGCTGTTTTTTAATTTTTTGATTATAGCCATTCTTGCAGGAGTAAGGTGGTATCTCATTGTGATTTTGATTTGCATGTCCCTGATCATTAGTGCTGTTGAGCATTTTTTCATCTGTTTGTTGTCTATTTGTATATGCTCTTTTGAGAATTGTCTATTCATGTCCTTTGCCCACTTTTTGATTTTTTTTTTTTTTTTCTGATTTGTTTGGGTTCATTGTACATTCTAGATGTTAGTCTTTTGCCAGATGTACAGATTGTGAAGACTTTCTCCCGCTCTGGGGTTGTGTGTTTACTCTGCTGACTGTTCCTTTTGCCATGCAAAAGCTCTTTAGTTTAATTAGATCCCAGCAATTTATCTTTGTTTTTATTACATTTGCTTTTGGGTTCTTGGTCATGAAATCCTTGCCTAAGTCAATGTCTAGAAAGGTTTTTCCAATGTTATCTTCTAGAGTTTTTATAGTTTCAAGTCTTAGGTTTTAGTACTTAATCCATCTTGAGTTGATATGTGGATAAGGTGAGAGATGAGGATCCAGTTTCATTCTCCTACATGTGGCTTGCCAATTATCCCTGCACTATTTGTTGAAAAGGGTGTTCTTTCCCCACTTTATGTTTTTATTTGCTTTGTCGAAGATCAGTTGGCTGTAAGTAGTTGGGTTTATTTCTGGGTTCTCTATTGTGTTCCATTGGTCTATGTGCCTACTTTTATACCAGTATCAGGCTGTTTTGGTGACTATGGCCTTATAGTATAGTCTGAAATCAGGTAGCGTGATGCCTCCAGATTTGTTCTTTTTGCTTAGTGTTGCTTTGGCCATGTGTGCTCTTTTTTGGTTTCATATAAATTTTAGACTTTTTTTTCTAACTTTGTGAAGAATGATGGTGGTATCTTGATGGGGATTGCATTGAATTAGTAGAATGCTTTTGGGAGTATGGTCATTTTCACAATACTGATACTACCCATCCATGAGCATGGGATATGTTCCCATTTGTTTGTTTCATCTATGATTTCTTTCAGCAGTGTTTTCTAGTTTTCCTTGTAGAGGTCTTTCACTCCTTTGTTAGGTAGATTCCTAAGTTTTTTACCTTTTTTGTTATTCAGCTATTGTAAAAGGGGGTGAGTTATTGATTTGATTCTCAGCTTGGTGGCTGTTGTTGTATAGAAGAGCTACTGATTTGAGTACATTAATCTTGTATCCAGAAACATTGCTGAATTCTTCTATCAGTTCCACGAGCTTTCTGGAATAGTCTTTAGAGTTTTCAAGGTAAACGATCATATTGTCAGCAAACAGGGACAGTTTGACTTCCTCTTTACCAATTTGGATGCTCTTTATTTCTGATTGCCCTGGCTAGGACTTCCAGTACTATGTTGAAGAGGAGTGGCGACAGTGGGCATCCTTGTCTTGTTCCTATTCTCAGGAGGAATGTTTTCAACTTTCAGTATTATGTTGGCTGTGGGTTCGTCATAGATGGCTTTCATTACATTAAGCATTAAGGTATGTCCTTTGTATGCCGATTTTGCTGAGGATTTTAATCATAAAGGGATGCTAAACTTCGTCAAATGTTTTTCCTGCATCTATTGAGATGATCATGTGATTTTTGTTTCTGTTTATATGGTGTATCACATTTATTAACTTGTGTATGTTAAACCATTGCTGAATCCCTGGTATGAAGCCCACTTGATCATGGTGGATTATCTTTTTGATATGTTGTTGGATTCAGTTAGCTGTTACTTTGTTAAGGATTTTAGCATCTGTGTTCATCAAGGATATTGGTCTGCAGTTTTCTTTTTTGGTTGTGTCCTTTCTTGATTTTAGTATTAGGATGATGCTGGTTTCATAGGATGAATTAGGGAGGGTTCCTTTCTTCTCTGTCTTGTGGAATACCGTCAAAGGATTGATACCAATTCTTTGAATGTCTGGTAGAATTCTGTTTTGAATCTGTCTGGTCCTAGACATTTTTTTGTTGGTAATTTTAAAATTTCAATGTCACTGCTTGTTATTGGGTCTGTTCAGGGTATCTAATTCTTTCTAATTTAAGCTAGAAGGGTTGTATTTTTCCAGGAATTTATCCATCTCTTCTAGGTTTTCAAGTTTATGTGCATAAAGATATTCATAGTAGCCTTAAATGATCTTTTGTATTTCAGTGGTGTCTGTTGTAATATCTCCTGTTTCATTTCTTAGTGAGATTATTTGGATTTTCTCTCTTCTTTTCTTGGTTAATCTTGCTAATGGGCTAATGGTCTATCAATTTTATTTATCTTTTCAAAGAACCAGCTTTTTGTTTCATTTATCTTTTGTATTTTTTTGTTTCAATTTCATCTAGTTCTGCTCTGATGTTGGTTACTTCTTTTCTTCTGCTAGGTTTGGGTTTGGTTTGTTCTTGTTTCTCTGGTTTGTTGAGGCATGACCTTAGATTGTCTGTTTATGCTCTTTCAGACTTTTTGATGTAGGCATTTCGGGCTATGAACTTTCCTCTTAGCACGGCCTTAGCTGTATCCAAAAGGGTTTTTTTTTTTTTTTTTTTTTTTTTTTTTTTGACATAGAGTCTCACTTTATCGCCCAGGTTGGAGTGCACGGGCATGATCATGGCTCGCTGCAGGCTCTGCCTTCCAGGTTCAAGCAATTCTCATACCTCAGCCTTTCAAGTAGCTGGGATTACAGGTGCCCACCACCACACCTGGCTAATTTTTGTATTTTTAATAGAGACAGGGTTTTGCCATGTTGCCCAAGCTGGTCTCATACTCCTGACCTCAGATGATCCACCTACCTCGGCCTCCCAAATGCTGAGATTACAGTTGTGAGCCACTGCACCCAGCCATTTTTCCTTTAAGTTATCTATTTCCTTGAATATTTCTCCTTTCACTTCGTGTATCATTTTTTAGATTTCCTTGCATTGGGCTTTGCCTTTCTCTGATCCATCCCTGATTAGCTTAATAACTAACCTCCTGAATTCTTTTTCAGGTAAATCAGGGATTTCTTCTTGGTTTAGATACATTGCTGGTGAACTAGTGTGATTTTTTGGGAGCTGCTGACAAGCCTTGTTTTATCATATTACCAGGGTTGGTTTTCTGGTTCCTTCTAACTTGGGTAGGCTCTGTCAGAGGGAAGGTCAAGGGCAGAAGGCTGTTCGGATTTTTTTGCCCCATGGGGTGTTCCCTTTTCCTGTGGATGTGACTTCCTATAAGCTGAACTGCAGTGATTGTTGTCTTTCTTCTGGGTCTAGCCACCTAGCAAGTCTACCTGGCTCTGGGCTGGTACTGGGGGTTGTCTGTATAGAGTCCGGTGATGTGAACCATCGATGGGTCTCTCAGTCATGGATACCAGTGCCTGATCTGGTGTAGGTGGCGAGGGTGCAATGAACTCTGTGAGGGTCCTTAGCTTTGGTGTTTTAAAGCTCTATTTTTCTGCTGCTTGTCCTCCTGCCAGGAAGTGGCACTTTCCAGAAAGCATCAGCTGTAGTAGTATGGAGAGGGACTGGTAGTGGGTGGGGCCCTATAAACTCCCAAGATTATATGCCCTTTGTTTTCCACCGCCAGGGTGGGAAGGGAAGGACCATCAGGTGGGGATGGGGCTAGGTGTGTCTGAGCTCAGACTCTCTGTGGGCGGGTCTTGCTGTGGCTGCTGTGGGGAGGGGGTGAGGGTCTCAGGTCACTAAAGTTGTGTACCTAGGAAGATTATGGCTGCCTCTGCTGAGTCATGCAGGTTGTCAGAGAAGTGGAGGAAAACCGACAGTCACAGGCCTCACCTAGCTCCCACACAAACTGAAGGGCCGGTCTCACTCCCACGGTGCCCCCTGCAACAGCCCTGAGTCTGTTTCCAGATGGTGGGTGAGATGAGCTTGAAAACTTGCCCGAGGCTTTCCATCTCCCAGCTGCTAAAGAAAAGGGTTTTAATTCTTCCCCTGCCTTTGAAGTCTGCAAGCCAGATTCATGCCCTCTCTCAAGTTCTGACCAGGAGGCTTCTCACCCTATTCAAGTTGTTACAAAGTTCAGCTTGAGAATTCCTTTTCCCTGTGGAGTTTTACCCCAGGCTCCTCTGGCCACCCTCCTGATGGATCCCTGTGGTGCCAGGCAGGAATGGGCTGCTTGGGGACCCAGGGAGCACCTAGGGCCTTTCTGCTACTTCCTCTGCCCCTGTATTTCACTCGTCCCAGCTCTCTAACTTGACTCAGCTCCAGGTAAAGTCAGAAACTTCTCCTGCAAACAGCCTTTCAACTTCTCTTTCCCACTTCCACAGCCAGGGCACTCACAGTATTTAGGGTGTCTCCCAGGTCCTGTAGGAGCAGTCTGCTTCCTTCAGAGAGTCTGTAGGTCCTCTCGGGATTGCTGGTTTGTTCTTGCAGTTGATCTGGAGCTAAAATTCACAATGCAAGCCTCTGCATGCTGCTCTGTCTGGAGCTGCAATCTAGTCCTGCTTCCCGTCTCCCATGATCCCCCATATTCAACAAATTTTGACCAAAAAAAAAAATCCACAGCCGAAAGAAATCCATAAAAGGCTAGCAGATTGCTGAAGAGTGTTTCTGATGTTTGTAGCCTGGGATCAAGTGGCTTAAGATTTATGTTTCAAAATGGGTAGTTGATTAGGATTGGCCAGATTTTGTGACATTATCTGATTGGTAGAGAAAGTCTTGCATAGTAAACGCTTGCTTGATAAGTGTGAACAACTGATTGCTTGCTAGGAGAGCTGATTGCTTAGGTGAGTAAACTGTATGAATCAATGAGTATTTCTGAAGCAAAGATTGATGTATTTTATTGGATTGCAGCGTTATCTTCTGGGGCAAAAATGTCCTGTGTTATATTGATACTTGCACCTCCTGTATCTCAGTCCTAATAATTAAGGATATGGAATCAGATGGCCTCAATTCTCAGATACTGTGGAAGAAAGAAAATGTAGAACATCAGGTAAGGAGACTGGGGTGCCCTAGAGGGGGCAGGTTATAGTATTTAATCGAATGTTCACCAGTGGTCTTGTGGTGAACATGAGATTTTATTAAAGACTTGTAGGAGTTATGGAAGATATCCAAGTGGAATATATGGCTTATTTGTCTACTTTATTAAATTTCTCTAGATTTAGCCTGGGTCCAAGTTTAATGTAAACTAATTATTCCTTAGAATGGTCAAGAAAATTCTACTTTGTCTTTAATTTTTTTCCAGACATTTATAATAAAAAAAAAGTTTGCGGTTCTAATTTTCTGTTAATTGTCTCAGCACAAAGCTTTATTCTAATTGAAGAAACCTCGTTGAAATGTCGGAAAATAGGAAGCTTAAGGAAGGGTGATGTGTGCATTTAAATATTCATCATGGAGTCATTTGTGATATTCTTCTTTTTATCTCTTCATTGCTTTTTAACTAACCCGAGGATGCTCTAAGTCTACAAAAGAGACAATGTCTCTTCTGACTGGCCTTTGATCAATCCTCTCTATTAACGATGTTCCACTGGAAAATACCTTCAAATGACCAATGGTTAATTTTTGTTTTTGTTTAACAACATACCATGTTCTTTAATTTTGCTTCAATTTTAGAATACTTTTAGAAATTAGGTTCAACTTTTGCATTTTGAGAATCATTATTTCATGCTATAGATGACTTTTCTTCTATTTAAAATCTTAGTGACCACGTAGCAGGCAGATTTGCATTGTTCCTAACTAGTATTATAGGAAAATCTCTCCTGAAATGAACCTATTTGATTGATCAATAGCTAAAGTAAGCCAAGTAGACAGCTTTAGTCCTTTTTCATAAGCCACACAATTCAAAAACTAGATAATTGCAAATCAATTTTTCTAATTTATAATTCAGCAAGATAATTTTTTGAATTTTAATTTTCTTTTCCAGATTAAGTGTTGTTATAGCAAAGCTAAAAAAAACACACTGAAGTCTAATGTTAGGTTTATTCTTGAATCATAAATAGATTTTTCTATATTGAATAGATTACTGCACCATAGATGCACACTTTCCACTAACCATATGGTAATTAAGGCACACTGTGTAATGTGGACTTTTAAATCAAAGAGACAACACATATGCTCCGTCGGATGTGGGCTGAAGAAAGAATACAACTTCCAATTTCATTTTTTTCTGCACATATCAGTATATAAATTCATTCAAAGCCAACAAAAAAAGAGTTTTATTTTCCTCTCAATAAAATGTGAGTTACAATTAAAGCAGGTACTACAGTGGTAATTTGCACTGCTGAATGCACAGTGACTATTTATTAAATATTTGTTGAGTATTTAATTAATTGACCTCCATTATTGCAGTTGGAGAAACAGACAAATAACACATCATCCTGAGTTTTGTCCTTGGCTCTTTCACATGCATTTACACCTCTCAGTTTTTCACTACCATGTATCTTCCAACCTAATGTATCCTTGTGAATCTGGGCTTGAGATCAGAAATAAAGAAAATTTAATTTAACATGAAAAACTTCATTTTCAGACTTTTTCAATTCTCTATAACCACTAGTTCTACATTTTATTAATAATATTGTTTTTGAATTCATACTTTTTACTGCATAGAAACATTTTACATTTTTTTTTCCTTTTTACTACTATTTGTAGTCTATCTGTGTAGGTTGCCGCATGTATACCTACCATTGATTATAATCTTTCTAAGCCTCATAATAGCTCCATCATTATTCCCATTTTCCAGATAAGAAAGCTGAGGATTAAAGATATAAAGTAAGTTGTCCAGTTTCATAAATAATATTATTATTTTTTTCAAATACCCCTTATGCCAGAAGACTTGACTCAAGCTGACATTGCCATTAGGATTGTCCTGTTGTCCACATCTATTCACCAACCATACTGCCTCCCGCCTCTTCAGGGAGAGTGGAACATTTCATCTGAGTGGAGACTTAGATCAACTGCAGGCCACTCTTCACCTCATTCTTCTTTGGTGGCCAAACCTAATTTCTTCTTTTCAATCAAGAAGCATGTCTTAAATGAAAAAAAAAAAAACAAAATCAATGAGCTTGGATAACAGAGTTTCTTAATGTCCTAAGGAGAGGCAGAACCCATGCTCAGCAGAGAGCTAAGAATCTTTAATGCCTTCCAAGAGATTGTCAGTTGGAATTCAGTCTGTACACAGCTAGGCCAGATTCAGTGCGCTTGTACTCAGAAATCAGACTGAATCTCACACATGCTTTTTGTTGTGCAATCTCTCGGAGGCTTCCTGTAGAGGGTACAGCAACCTAGCTAATTCCATGCAAACTTCTGCAGCAAAGCGGTTCAAGAGAAAGAATTATTCAGGGTAACCTAAATAAATAGAGGCTCCCTTTTTGTTGCTTATATATGCCAACAAAATGAGGACTATTATAAAATTTCATGTAATTACAACTACTTTATCATTCTAACAAAATCTACTAGCTAACAAATTCCTTGGCCAATTATTCCAATAAGTGAAATAGTTACCATGCACCTTGGAAAACAAGATTAAGACTTGTATAAGTCATATATTCCATATTTACTTGCATTCTTATTTTTCAACTAATTACTCAGTTCAACCTAATTTATCTTCATGTTCATGCCATGGGGCAACTGTAAGGTATCTTGCTTTGAGAAACCATGATACATTTCTCTTAATGCTGAAATCACTTACAAAAATATGATTGCTACCTATTCAAGTTCTATATTTCTACAAGTTCTAGCCCAATGATTACTCAAGCTCGAATTCTTATTACAAACTTGAATGAGAAGTCTTGACTGAAAAACAAAGTAAGCAAATATATTTTCATGCCAGAAAGGGATCTTACACTTGTTCATGGTTAAGTGACAATGAATAATAAATATGTGGACAGAAACAGCACTACGCATTTGCATTTAAGAAATGCAATTATTCCCAAATGTGCCTACCCTTACTGCAATATGTTCCTCAAAATCGCTGAGCTCCAGATCATCTAGTCCTGCCCAGGGCAAACTTATAGGATGGGTGAAATTTGCCTTCATATACAATTTCAATTTGCCTATTTCTTAGTAGGGCTGTCCTGTAATTGTTCCTTTATTCTCTGCTCACGTTTTCATTGTCCTTATACTTTAGTATAAATTAAACTTCACTTTTTCTAGTGTATTTTCATTTGTATTCTTCTCTTTGAAGGTGTTATAAGAGACTTTGCCTCCAATACCAGGAAATTTAGGGATTCTTATCTGGTGTGTAATTCCACTGCAGTATTATAGTATTTCTTTAAAATTTTCTGTAAAATAACTGTATAATATTGGCTCCTGTTGATTTCCTAACATTCTCTTCTCATTCCAGATTGCACTCTGACTAAATGCATATTTATGTATTTTAAATTAAAGGTTTATAATAGCTTCCTGTATGACATCACCTCACTCATTAATTTTCCCATCTCCCTTCAATTTTTCTTTTTTTTTTTTTGAGGCAGAGTCTTGCTCTGTCACCCAGGCTGGAGTGTAGTGGCACAATCTCTGCTCATTGTACCTCTGCCTCCCAAGTTCAAGCGATGCTCCTGCCTGCACCTCTTGAGTAGCTGCGACCACAGGCATGCACCACCAGGCCCGGCTAATTTTTGTGTTTTTAGTAGAGACGAGGTTTCACCATGTTGACCGGGCTGGTCTTGAACTCCTAGTTTCAAATCATCTGCCCACCTCAGCCTCCCAAAGTGCTGGAATTACAGCCACGAGCCACCACACCCGGCCCCATCTCCTTTTACATTTTACCATTCTTTCTAAACTTTACTTGATCTCTTTTTGTTATATTTGCACAAATCTGTTGTTAAAAAAAAAACCTTTTAATGACACCCTGTATTTTCTAAAGAATGGCCTCTATAAGCGCATGAACTTGAAGGAATTTCCTGATCTTAATGTGTTGATAACACATTAGTAACATTAAGAATAATGATATTCTTTTATTTTAGATTCCAGAGGTATATGTGCAGGTTTGTTACAAAGGTAGAGTGTGTGATGCTGGGGTTTGGAGTACGATTGAACAGACACTTCTCAAAAGAGGACATACGAGTGGCTAACAAACACATTTAAAAATTTTGGATTTCTGATGAAGGATATAAGATGTCAAAAATAAATATCAAAGTAGATAAAGATAAGGAAGCCATTAGGCAAAGTGGTACATTTAAGTTAGGAAACAAAAGCTCTGAATTTTGAATGCTTTTCCATCTTTTAAAATAATGGTTCACATGGCATTGTTGTTTACAAGGATTCAGCAATCTGAATAAAAGAAATTACCCTTCTCTCTTAGTGCATTAATTAGAAGTGCCAAATAAGATAAGCACCCCAGTGAAATACCATAATGAAGCTCTCTTCCTTCTGAAATGTTTCCATGGTGCCCGCTTTGATTTCATCTCAGTCTCTCAGTCTCCACCCACAGGCATTGTTTTGTTGCTCTAATCATTAATATTGACATGCAATCATTAATACACAAGCTTGCTTCTATAAATAGGATTTATGTATTGTCAAAAATTGTGGAAGATAAAATGCTACATATAATGGCATTCTAATTCACTCAGACTTTCTTTGCTTCTCTGTAGCTTTACACACACACACACACACACCACACACACACACACACAGACATACAATGTCATGCTAAGGAAATCTTGAGAAGCTGGTAAACCTCCATGTTCACTGTATAATGGGGAGGTGATAGCCCTAGTGTATCCAGACAGAAGCAATCTTTGGGCCGTTACTAAGATGTTCCTATAAGGGAAGCGACAATAATACTGCAATTCATAGCTCTTACACAAAACTCTGGGAACATATTTATGCACATGTTATATAATCACATACTCATTTCAGTGATCTGAAACTCTATTTCTCTTTCAAGTACTCAATTTCCTTTGGGTTTTCTTTTCCCAACTTAAACCAAGACATTGTCCTATCCAGTATTTTCAGCCAATATGGCATATTCCCCACTGAATCTGCACACAGTGTCTCTAAACAGTTGAGTCAGTTCAATCACTCCATCTACACTGACTCACATCTCGATCTCCATGCCTCTTCCTGGCCCAGCTCCTCCACCGATGAACTTGTGGATCTCACCACTTACAACAGGATCTTGCCATTTCAGAGTAACTGTTTACCTCAGCATGTCTCAGACTGCTCAGTTCCTTGATATCATGCCTTATTTCCCAGATAAGCCATATTTTGGTTCCTTGATAAATGCATGTTTTGACAGGAAATTTCATTTAATAGGAAATTTAAGGAGCTCCAGTCTATACACCCCAGTTTGGCTGAATATTCACAGTGGGCCATCCTCCTTGCTGTTCTGACTGAGGATAGCATCACTGAGCCACTCTTACTGCAAAACCCATCTGGAACATACTGTGCTTCCTCTGATCACTGGAGCTCTCACATTGCTTTTACCTTACAGTTTCCGCGAATAGAGAATAGGATAGGTCTATTGCATCTGATTTCCTGAGTTCAGCATCATTCTATGTGCCTCAATTCATAGTATGGGCTTTTGGACCGATCGTCATTTCATGTTTTGCACTGAAATCCTCTATTTTCTCCAGAGATTATTTATAACCTAGGAGCCTTGCTTCCTTATAGGGAATGGAAACCAACTCCTAACATCCAGCAGCCCTCGCTGATGCCTATTGGCAGTCTGGGTTTGCTTTCCAGACTCTGTTACCCCTTAAAGCTTGTTCCTGTGCCTGCCCAGTTCTGTGGGTTTTGTGTTAGATTTCATCATCACCATTTCTCACTTGACTGTCTTACTGAGAGTAAAAGACTAACATGGCACTTAGGCCCTAGACATGAGAATATACATCTTAGTTCACATGCTGAAACACTGATCCTATTTCATAGCAATTTGAATGTATTATGAGGCAGAGACAAACTTCTTTTTTTATGAAAGTTATCAAAGAATAGAATTATCAAGAAAGGTCACTTTGCCCTTCCCTGCCACTATTGTGTCACCCACCTCTTTTTAATCCAGCAGGTGTGTGTTCCCGGAGCCCCCATCTCTGAAAATGTCCAGTGCCTAAGTATCAGCAGCTAGAGTCTTTCACCAAAGATACTCAATTGCTGGGTGGACAAAGTCTTGTACTCTTCCTGGAATGAAATTTCATTCAGAGAATGAAGTCATATGAAATAGAGGAACTGTCTGTCTTCCTGAGCATCGTCTCAGGCTGTTTAGTTACTAAGCTGATATTCTTCAAATCCAAACCCGGTCTTATCTTTCTTAGCTGCCTAAGTTGCTGGCTAGGTTGGAGGAAAGTTGTCCCCCTTTCCGGAAAGATATCACAATCTACTGTTTGGAAAACCCTGAGAATATGCAGCAGAGGGAATTGGAATACCAATCTACTGACTCCCTTTTTTGTATGAGGGATATTATTTCTTGTAATTTTAAAAAGCAAATTCATAGAAATTACCTGGGATGCATTTATTAGACTGAAAAAATCTAGGATATGTTCTGATTAACCAAAATTATACCATTATTATTTTACTTATATTATATCACTTTATTATATTATCATTATACTATATATTGATGTGATAATTATGTTTACATAATTTGTTTATAATATTTATATTTATTAATATATTAATATTTATATTATATATAAATCTCAACATTAGGGAGATTTTAAAAAGAAGAGAACCTATGAAACCTAATATCATTGAAATCCAATATCTGAAAATATACTAGTATTTCTTAAAGTGACACAGAAGTGAAATTTCATACCTGAAGACATAATGGTATTTAAGATGTTACAGAAGTAAACATATTCTGAAATTAGAAACTTGATCCCCTCTAGACAATGGCTGTGTCTGTATTGTCACTATAATGGGTTCTAAGCTATGGTTGGTCTTTTAAAAAACTGATAATTTGTGGGATTGATGTGTTGATAACACTTAGACATATCTGTGACCTACATTTAATCTGAACTATTTCTATTCTCTTCCACATTATACCTATCACCAACAATCTTCTAAAAGTACATTCAATAATATGCAGTCATATTTATGCATTATTTGAGCTAGGTGACTGTTAAGGAATCATATAATAAATTCATATATCATATATATATAACCAGATAAAGAATAAAAGTTATAAGGTTTACTAATAAATTAATATATTAGTAATTCTAAAATTAATTGTATAGAATTTGTCAACATTGTTATACCAATAGTTGTAAAATTAAAAATATTTAATGGTGGCTAGCATTTTTTAAGTGTTTAACAGGCATTAGGTGTTTTAGCTCTATCAACTTGTTTCATTTCTACGACCACACTATGAGACGGTCAATTACTTTAAGTATTTTATATGACTGTTATCAAAAAGACAAGAAAATGTTGTTGAGAATATGCAAAAAGGGGAATGATCATACACTGCTGGTGGGAATGTAAAGTTGTACAACCACCATGAAAAACAGTATAGAGGGTCCTCAGAAATGTACGAATAGAACTACCATATGATCCAGCAATCTTATTGCTGAGTATATATGAAAAGAAAGAAAAGCAACATATCAAAGAGATATTTGCACTCCTATGTTTACTGCAACACTATTTACAGTAGTCAAGATACAGAAGCAACCTGAGTGTCCATCATCGGAAAAATGAATAAAGAAAATGTGATATGTATACACAATGGACTATAATTCAGTTGTGAAAAGGAATGAAATCATGTCATTTGCAGCAACATGGATGAAACTGGAGGTCATTATATTAAGTGAAATAAGCCAGGCACAGAAAGACAATGATTGCATGTTCTCACTCATAGGTGGGAGCTAAAAAATTGCATCTCATGGAAGTGAGGATTAGAATGGTGGTTATCAGAGGCAGGGCAGGGAAAGGGCAAGGAGAGGATGAAGAAAGCTTGGTTTATGGGTACAAAAATACAGTCAGCTAGAAGGAATAAGTTCTAGTATTTGATAGCATGGGGGAGAATTACAATTAACAATATATTGTTTATTATTATATGTTTCAAAATAGCTAGAAGACTTGCAATGTTCCCAACAAAAAGAAAAGATAAATATTTGCGATAAAGGACATCTCAATTACTCTGATTTGATCATTACACATTTTATACATATATCAATATAATCCATGTACCCTACAAATGTGTACAAATATTACATATCAATATAAATATTAAAATAAGCTATTAATAAAATTAATAAAATAAGCCATTAATAAAATATTTTGCAGGTGAGGAAATTGAGACTTAGAGAGATTAACGATCTCGAACAGATCCCTCATATATTTTCAGGGGTGCTGGACATTGACTCCCACGGTTTTCACATCATCCAGACCTCGAACATTCTAAACAGAGAGCCAAGAAGTAAGTGTCGCTGACAGCTCATTAACATTTAGGACACCTACACAACACCAGTTCACGTTAGAAATATGCTAACAGGATCCGGTCCTGGTTAAGTATTCAACAGAAGTGATTTATCCATCAATACGAGTATCAAATAGGTAAAATGGCAGCATAGGAAGCTACATAAAGGTATGAGGAAGAATATCCAACAACAAGGCACTAAATCTCATAAATTTCACTCCAGATCAAAACGTCAGCCTGCAAACTTCACAGTTCACATGGGGCTGCTGTGTCAAAAAGAGTAGCAATTATGCACCTACTAGACATTGGAAGAAAACAGAGTGGGGAGCACAAAGAATGGGTCTATTTGTTAGATTACAATTCACCCCAACCCAGGGGAGTCTAAGATAAAACCCACTAAATGGAGGAAATACAATAACATTGAATGTCTTCACCATTATCAAGGCCATTAAAGAGATATAAAAAGCACAACAGCAAACCACATTTATAAATAGTAAACTAGCCTTCGAGAAGGCCATAAGAACTCAGTCTCATAAGTAACTAGATGTATGTTAATTTAATTTAATTGGAAGGAGAAGTAGAAAAGTATAAAACATTAATCACCATCTCAGGAATGATTTATTTTGCACGTATGCCTGCAGGGACAAGGAAAGCTGTTTACTTTTGGTAGTCTTCCAATGCTTGCTTCCGTCTTGATCATCAAGAGGCTGCATTCATACATCTTCTGTATGTCAATAGTCAACTGGTCCTGACATGGCCATCCTCTGCTTTTGTTTTTGGTTGTGCAGCCAGAATCCACGAACATTCATGGGCAAAAGATGGTGAGTCTGGGATTTGCGATAATGCTATTATGCGTCAGACCTCTGGGCCAAGCAAACTGATCTACAGACTGTGCCAGATGCTCGTGCTATTATTCCCTGCCCCCATTATATAGGAATGGGTCTCTTTTTAAGAAAATGCGTCTTTCATCAGACATCTGGCATTCTGAATTTCCTGACTGACACAGGTCAGTACATACGTTGTGTTCCAGGAGTTGAGGAAATCATTTTACCTTTAAGAGTGATTCAGTTGTTGATCTAATATGTTGAGAAAATATAACTTCCACAGTCAGATTTTTAGCCTACTTGGGTTGATTCGTGTCAAGGTTTTTGAAAGTAAACAAAAACGTTCAAACATAAAACTAACTCAAGCTATCCGGGATATACCCATTCCATCCATACATAGACCACCATGTATACACCACACACTAGTAAAATACAGCATAGCAAACCAGAAGTCCTGGGGGAATGCAGAGATGAGCTTAGATGTAGTGGAATGGCGCTGATTTAACCTTTTTTAAAAAATCAGAAAATACCCCAAAATAAAACTTAATCATAGAAAACAATTTATGAAGAACCAGTATTAGGTAATTGCTTGCTACTTAATTTTCAAAATGACCAACTCCAAAATACATTTTTTTTTTGTTTCAGCCTTGCTGAAACTCATGTTTTGGGTGGAAGTATGCAAATTACATGTATTATACAATGCACATTTTTAATTGTAAACAAATAAGAATCTTGCCTCTTACAGCTTATGAGATTATAAACATATTGTAACTACGGTATTATTTTTCAAGATACTGTTGCAACTCTCATGAGATATAACCTTTAGAGAATTTCCTTCTGAAAACTTCAGCAGAGGTTATTTTTGCTTTGTTGGGTTTGATGCTTCTGAAGAGGACAGAAGGAATTCTGAACCAAACCTGATATTAAATTGAGGGTCAGAATAGATGGGACCATATAATTTATACTGATAGATCTGGTATTTTGTACAGTTTGTAAAGTAGCTCTGAAAAAATTTCCAGAATGAATTCTAATCAAGTTTTGAGTAACAGCAACCTTCGTTGGAATAAGTTGCTAGTTCTCAAATATATGAATTCGTTTTTGAAGAACAGCACTCACTGGGAACCGTTTTTCAGTACATTTGCTAAAAATTCACTTACCTAAAAATTATTCCGTGTAGCAGGAAACCAAAAGTTAGGCATTGATCTGAGGCTGTCTGATATGAACTTTCAAACTTTCCCTAATCTAGAACTAGTGATCTTTTGCTCAGGGATGAAGTCTGTCTCCTGGATTAATTCACATTACCCTGGAGCTATGTGTTAGAAAGCAACATCTTTTGTGCTTCTGGTTAGTAAACTTCAACTCAAATTAAAAGTAGTATGAGTGTGCCAAAAATCATTGCAGGATGCAACGACTGCTTATGACAGTAAACCTAATCTTCTATAAAAATGATACTGAGCACTTTTTACTTCCCAGGAAAGGAAGTCAGCTCGGGTTTATTCTCTGTTGAAAATAAGAAAAATATTGCTGCTTCCGAACTACAGGTAGGATTAAAACACTTTAACAACACATCTAAAAAATGTTTCCCCATTAAAAAATTCTAAAGTGCTTTTTAGAGTAGCAGAACTAGCATACCCTAAATAGCACAAATTGAGAGTTAACAACAGTGTCAAAATAACAGATGCAAACCAGTGTTTCTCTGGATAAGCTAATGCCCATTTTGCAGAAAATCTAAAAATTCTCAGTTTCTTCACCCAAATGTGTTGAATTTCCTAACAAGGATGGAAAGCTATGGGTGCTAGAACCAAAACTGGCAGCTGGACCAGCCAAGTCTGTGGAGTGCCCGCCTACTGTCCCTAGTGCTCACTCAAGTCTCACAGGGATTTCTGACATTGCCATTGCTGATACCTTAAACTTCTTATGGAGATTCAGTTGGGAGGAAGAAAACTTACTTTGCATTCTTTCTTTGGTAATGCCCCATTCTAGGCCTGGAGCAAGAGCACAAGGACAATCTGAGTGACATTTTCAATGCTCAGCCTCACCTTGCTGTCCTCATCCTGGATTCACAGCCTTGCTCTTTTAATGATGAGTTATTTCTCCCTGAAAGGACTTCTCAACTCCCTGGACAAATATCCTCAATCCTAACCTTGGTTGTTCTGTACCACCAGTTATCTGGAGCAGACATGCCCAATCCTGGACAAAACAACCTGACCCTTAATATAGTGATTTCCATGCTCTTCACTTACATCAACATTGTCACTACCTCTGAAGATTTTTACTTTAACCACTTAAGGTTACAAGTCAGATGAATTGTAATAAAAATTTTATTACAATAGCAAATGCTAACATTTGTTTTCCTACTGTAGGACCTACAGGGTTCTACATTGTATTTTACATTGATTAACTCATTTAATCTTTGCAATAATTTTTTAACATGGGTACCGTTATTTCCCCCATTTTACTAATGAAGACACAGGCACACAGAAATTAAATAATGAGTTCAAGCTCACACTAACTAGATTGAGAGCCTCAGCGTCTGATGACTAGCAAGAAATGGGAAAGAAGAGGATTGAAATTTGCCTTCATTTTATTTTGTTCTCTAGTGTTACTTTCAAAAGCAGATAAGTAGAATTAAAAAATATTTCTCTGTCATTCAGATGGTAATGCTAACCAGCACAAAGGTCATGGCTGTTTACTCTCTCCATGGTATGTGAGGCACCTAGTCTATACCTAGTACAAAATAGACACTCTATAAATATTTGTGAGATGAATGAATGGCATAAAATCTTTTAGTTGCTTTTTCTTATGTGACCTTCATTCTTTTTCTGGTCTTGTTCTTGTCAACTTGTGTGAACTTACTTTAATCTACTGTAAAGAACTGAAAAGTATCTGGATTAGAGTAATTTAATAATCCTAGTCACTAACTCACACAGCCTTCTGTGGCTGTCATTGCCAACAGCGGATTGGGGTTGGTTGGGTGATGAATCAATTAAGAGGGTATTTTCCTTATGGGATATCATCAATCAGACTCCTCTAAGGTGTGTAATTAGGGGCACACTGAAATGTGGAATCCACATCTAGCTGGATGAGTCATAATTTTCACTGTTTCTGTAAGGTCTTTACTGTATACTATTTTTTAAATTATTTCTGGCAGTGAGAATAATTTCAAAAAACAAACTTGTTGTATGTTGTCAAAACTGACAACACTGATGGAACTATGTGAGTTACATGAAATATGCTCATAGGGTGAGTTGCAAAGCTACTTAATGAGTAGTACACATGAAACTCATGCCAGTCTGTCACTCCTCAACCAAACTGTGGCCATGTGGTGCAAACTGTATTTTAGTTCTGATCTTGGTATTTGGTTGATTATTAATCCTAAACTAATCCAAAAGCTTGATTTGACTGTTAATCCTATAACTTGTTAAATTTTTATACATTTTGGCCATCTTCAACTTCTTAGTTCTGAGACATCATGCTAACCATGTTCATTAAGAGAATAATGAAATGGCTTCCTTTTACACAGTTCTTTCTTTTAAACACTTTGACAGCACTTAAAATTTAAAGACAAATGTTAAGATGAATATCTTAAAATTTTAAGATAGTACTTGAAATTATTCTTGGGATCTGACCTTGATAATTCACTTATGCTTAGTGTGCCCTCTTCTCCATTTGCAAATGAAGTGACAGTCTCGACCCACTTTTCAGAGGAGTCAACAAAAATGGTTAATTGAGGCCAGGCGCCGTGGGAGGCTGAGGAGGGCGGATCACCTGAGGTCAGGAGTTAGAGACGAGCCTGGCCAACATGGTCAAACCCCATCTCTACTAAAAGTACAAAGAAAAAAAAAAAAAAGAAAATTAGCCGGGTGTGGTGGCGCACGCCTATAATCCCAGCTACTCAGGAGACTGAGGCAGGAGAATTGCTTGAACCCAGGAGGCAGATCTTGCAGTGAGCCAAGATTATGCCATTGCACTCCAGCCTGGATGACAAGAGTGAAACTCTGTTTCAAAAAAAAAAAAAAAAAGAGAATAATTGAGCCTTATAGAGCTTATAGAGTACCTTAAAATATATAACTGCTTTGGATATAGGCAAAGCAAATAACAAATTCTAAAGACGTGTAAGCATAACTGGAGGAAAAACTCAAGATGCAAATAGGGACCTGCTGATGCTGAACAAGGCAGAACATGTTTTTGTGTCCGTTTTACTATTTTAAGTAAAGACTATTTAATTATAAAAATCAATTGAATCAGTGATGGAGTGATTTTACTTTAGTGTCTAATTGTGGGGGAGCTGCGTAGCACCATGATGACCTCCTCCTGTTGTGCTCAGCTCAGGACCAACTTTAATAAAATGTGACAACACAGCAGTTCCCTTGATTAAAGCTCTTTAATAAATAAATAATAGCTAGATGAATTTACCAGCCAGGAGGGAAAAGGAGCAAATGAAGGTCTAAATCCTATAAGAACAGCTTTATTATTTAAAAAAACTTTTATGGATTATTTAAATTGTGCTCTCTAATTACAATAGCCGATAATGTTTCATGTTTAATAGCATTTGTTTTGATTGTATCATTATCACAATTAACAAGTTGCTCTAATATCTACCTCACAGTATCTTTCCAGTAATGTGAAGGATAATCGGAGCTATGTGAGTGTGCTTTTCTTTTCTGTCCCTAGAAGGAGATCATAATAGTCAGAAATCTAGAGAAGTTCCACTTGCTGAAAATTTATATTTCATGAGTACCTTACCCCACTCAAAACATTTAAGATTTATCTATGAACAGTTTAATATTACACATCCACCCATTCTAACTGCTCTCTCACACATTTTAATGATCATACTTGTCTTTGGCAGTATAGCCGTAGAGATAAATTTTCAATTTTTTCTTCTTTTCGGGTAAAGCCACAGCAGTGTAGAGATAATTTTAAAATATTTCAGTCTTCTCATACACCAGAATGTTGGGGAAACCTCGGAGCTGCTCTGGCACCCCAGTCTTCCAGCTCTGGTTCCAGAGATTATAAATGGGGACAGGCCTCACTTTCTCTCTTGCTTTGGATGGTCCTTTGGAGCTGTTTATTTATTTGTGCAACTTTCCTTGGTGGATTTGAGGGTGAAAAAAAATGTCACCGTAGCAGGAGTCAAGAAGGGGCTTAGAACCTAGTCATGTGAATATTTTAAAATTTTTATTGCCTTGTCTTTTTTCATGCAAATGAGACTAGGTGTGTGCGTGTGTGTGTGTGTGTGTGTGTGTGTGTGTACTGTAATTATATTGTAATCACAACCAAGTAAAACATCCTTCGTCAGCTCTCATAGAGTAAGTGCAGTTCGTGTGGAAGGAAAAATGGTGTTGTGCTACAGCAAAAAGGATATGGACTTGGCATTGAGAACATTTGAGTTAAAATTCCAGCTGTGGATTCACAGATAATTAGCTTTTATTTGCTTTGCAAATCCACTAAACCTGTCTGAATTTGTTTTCTCATCTGTAAAATGGGAATAATACAAACCTCATAGGGTTGTTGTAAATACTAAGTATGTGAAGTGTATGGAATATTATATGCTTTTAATAAGTTGTGTTCTCTTCTGCTTCTTTGCACTCCATTGAGGTCGCTTACCACAAACACAGGAATATGAAAAAATGACATTGCAGCAGAACTATCAAAATAAGAATAACAAAAAGGAAGATAAAACAATTAGGCTAAAGAAATGCCTAATCTTGTTTACCGTGACTAATTGTAGTACTTAGCTCTCAGGTTCTTGATGGACAAGGCGACGAGAGAAACGCAGTAGGTTATAGTATTGCCACTAGTTGAGGAAAAAATCAGGTAACTTTTTTTTTCTGGACCAACATATTTAAAATTAAATATTAAGTACTTTTACTTTTATTTTGTATCTCGGATTTCATTAAGTTTTTATTTAAAAGTTGAAGATGGATGTTCCTGTGATACAAATATGGCCACCTTTTTTTTTTTGGAGATAGAGTCTCGCTCTGTCACCCAGGCTGGAGTGCAGGGAGTGGCTCAATCTCAGCTCACTGCAACCTCTGCCTCCTGGCTTCAAGTGATTCTCATGCCTCAGCCTCCTGAGTAGTTGGGACTATAGGCGTGTGCCACCACGCCTGGCTATTTTTATTTTTACATTTTTAGTAGAGATGGGGTTTTGCCATGTTGTGCGGGCTGGTCTCAAACTCCTGAGCTCAGGCAATCTGCTCACCTCAGCCTCCCAAAGTGCTAGGATTACAGGCGTGAGCCACTGCGCTGGCCCCACCTCTTTCTTTAAAAAATGCACTGCTAGCAAATAAAGGGAATCTTGGTAGAAGATGTTTGCAAGGTTTGCACTGAGGCTTATTGTATTGTAGAAGTGATAGAAAAAGAAAAGCTGACTAAATGAAGAACGTATGACCAGCTGATGCTTGTTTTCTTTCAGTTCAGTGAATTCGGGACTCAGTAACTCCATTAGTGACTGCACCCACACAGACCTTTTTCTAAAAGTCTCCACATTTGTCCAGTTGTTTCTTCCTTGGTCCAATGCCAACGCTCCATCAATACTATCGTCACCCCCATTCTGCCTCTTCCAAAAGCCCGCATCACTCATGGAGTCCTCTTCACCTGAAAGAAGTAAGTGTGAAGACTTTCGATTTTGACAGCACTCACCCACAATTGGTACTACCATTATAAAGAAAGGTGTAATGTTTTAAACTTTCTGACATATATGAGTCTTTGGATTTTTCCAATAAGCAATTGGAATTCCTGGGGACTTTCAGGAATTCTACAAAACATAAATGATCCTTGAAATACATTCCTTGTAGTCTTTATGAATACTGAAACACATTATTACAAAGATAAATGAAATGTTACATTTTGTATATTTACAAAGGGCTGTAGCTTATGGTGCATATTTAAATACTTGCATATACACCAGTGAAGACTACTGAGTTACAGTTAAATAATGTAATATTCTCAACCTTTACAAAGTTAACAGCACTACACAGAACCATGTGCCAAAATCTCCAATGTTAAGATTTATTTTGCTTTCTAAACTTATTTCTTGGGACATCACTCATAGGATTTGTCTGAATTATGCTATGCATTACATTTATTAATATAAATAATATTTGCAAATATGATTTAGTTTTAGTAGTACACAGGGCCATGAATATACATTTAAAACAGGGCAATAGCCACAAGCAAGACACCTGATTAGATCATGAAACTTCTCTCCTCCTTCCTCTTGTCTGGTTCCCAGAAATGTCAACCTCAACCTCTCTGCTCTCCACTGGACTAGTAAACTTGACTAGTGGGTGTCTTCGAACCAACAGTGTCTCTATGTTGATTGTTGTTTTTATCTCTTGCAAGAAATCATCACACTCCATTTTCTGTACTCCTTGACTGATTTTTTCTCCCAATGCAAAACACATAAATTACCCAAGAAATGCTAGAAAGAGATTCCTCATGGAAATACTAGGAAATAGCCTCATTTAGGACAGTAGTTTTTAACCTTGGTGTCACTTCAGATTCACCTGGATACTTTAAAAAAATACCTATGCCTGGGCCTCCACCCCCAGAAAATTGATGTAAGTGGGGTCTTTTTTTTCCCTAAATATTGGTGGCTCTGTTGTGTAGCCGTGTTTGAGAACTTTTCCTCCAGGAGTGCCCCAGTGGGTTACTCTCCATTCTATAAATTCCACATTTCTAAGAATACATTTAAAAGCATTTTTTAGTTCTTTCGTCGTAGGCAAATTTATTTTTGTATTCTCCTAGTTTGTAAAGTTTTTATGGGAAAATTAATTTACTTTTGAAAATGTATTCTTCATCAGTAATTTCCAAAATTTACTTTGATCAGTAATTTCAGAACCTAAGGGGTTGTTTGTGGCTTCCCAGATATTTTGAAAATAAATAAGATAAAATGTTATGTAAAAATAGTGTATGTGTCTCATCACCCCAAAGTTAGGCTTCTGAAGCAAATGAATATATTAAAGACAAGTTGAAATCATAATAATTAGAAGGTTAGTATATTAAATGTTAATACATTCATTATTACATTTTGGTAGTTATAGGTTTTACTTAAACATATTTTTAGTCATTAAAGAAATATGTATGCCAATTTCAAAAGTCAAGTCATGAACAATTATTTATAATAAAAACAAACTTAACAACTCTAGCCTCCCTCTCCAGAAGTATCCATTTTTAATCCTTTTGGCCGTCCCAGTTGTTATCTTAGCATTTTAAATAAGATGATTATGCTGTTATTTCTTGATGGAATATTTTTTCTGTCTATTTCTTTTCTGCAATCATGACAAAGATTTAGCTATCTACTCTCCTCCATAATTTTCTCCATCCTTCCATTAAATTACATCATTATTTTTCAGTTGTGTACTGGCTACTTTTCTAATTTTAATTATGTAGCTCCATCGTTCTTTCCTGTACATTAACTGTGAGCTGGCTTTCTTGACTCTTCATTTTATAAGATGAGGATGTGACTGCCTGTGGCCTTCTCTTCCATTGTCCCAAGTTTCCCCAAATCTACTATTTTTACTTTTGCATCATCACAGTTGATAAAAACACATTCCATTTCCCATGTCTTCTGTATTTTACCTATAGATTAGTTTTAAAATGTGATAGCTAATATATGGTTTTCACATTCATCTGACTATAGAGAATTACACATTGTAAACCCTATCAGGCATTTGTATATTGAGATGCTCTCACATTTCTTCACCTCTTTTGTATTCTGTCATCATTTAAAAAAAATTTATATTACCTATTTTTTCTTGACTTTCTTTATCAGAGACCACTATACTCAATCACGGGCCCATTTTCATGCTCTAACAATCAGGACTGGCTCTTGGATCAAAGTTGTAATCCTGGGACTTCCTTCTAGGTTAAGAATCATTTTCTTTCATATTTCAAAGGCATTATTGTATTACTTTTTAGAATCCAATATTTATGGTTAAGTATTTTGTTGGTCATTTTTGTTGACCTGTATGTAAATTTTAATCCCTTCTGAAACTTTTTGGATTTTCTTTTTTATATTTGTCACTACAAAATTTTACAATAAAGTGTCTAGTTGTAATTTTTCATTAATTATTCTAAGCACTCATCCATTATTTTGATCTTAAGATTCATGTCCTTCAGTTCTGAGAAATGCTTCTTTTTTTTTTTGAGACGGAGTCTTGCTCTGCCGCCCAGGCTGGAGTGCAGTGGGGTGATCTCAGCTCACTGCAAGCTCTGCCTCCCGGGTTTACGCCATTCTCCTGCCTCAGCCTCCCGAGTAGCTGGGACTACAGTTGCCACCACGCCTGGCTAGTTTTTTTGTATTTTTAGTAGAGACGGGGTTTCACCGTGTTAGCCAGGATGGTCTCAATCTCCTGACGTTGTGATCCGCCGGCCTCGGCCTGCCAACGTTCTGGGATTACAGGCACGAGCCACTGCGCCCGGCCTCAGTTCTGAGAAATTCTTTCTCGTTTTTTCTGTCGTGATTTTCATATCTTTTTCCACTCTGCTCTGATCATCCGAACTACTGTAGGTTAGATATTGGCCTTCCTGGAGGATACACTGAGAGAGTATACTCTCTCTTACATGTTTTCTCTCATATTTGTAATTTTTGGCAATGTTTTAACATTTTTATCTTTAATTATTTTATAACTTATTATTCGGGCTAAAATTTTTAAAATGTATTAAGCTATATTATTGGATTTTCTCTCCTAGAGTCTCTCTCTCTCTCTCTCTTTCTCTCTCTCTGTGTGTGTGTCTTTCTGTTATATGTATATAATACTAATTTATCTCTGAGGATGTTATTTTCAGTATTTTAATGTTCTCCTCTACTCCCTAAATTCTGTCAATTTCCTCCGGAATGACATTTTCCTATTTACCATTAGTTTCTCTATTCCGTGGTGCGGTCTTGCCTCCAATACCATATGATGTTTTGCTGCCTATATATATTTAAAAATAAAGCAACATTAAGCATGTCAGTAGTTCTCTGCACAGTGGTTTTTGAATTTACTTTAGAGCAATTAGGCAGGCATGTGACTATTACAACTGTTCAAAAATATTACAATTAAAAATATTTCTGGGGGGAATCAGGAAATCCTTTAGAGAAGAGACTTCTGATTTTTTTATCCAAGTGATAGACGTCTGCGTCCTACATGGTGATACAGAAAGGCAAGGGTTTGATTTTAATCAATATTCCTATTTTTCCCTCAATTTTTCTCATGTGATGGTGTTAAGAAACCCCAACCTCCACCCTCAGCTGTATAACTTCAGTTTTACTCTTCTGGGCTGTTGCTTCTTTATCCTCACATCATCATTTTTGTTGTACTATCTTTCCTTTGTTGTTCACTTCAATGATGTGGATAGTGTTTGCACACTCAAATGCCCATATGGCCCAGGCAGGTAATTAAGTAAATGAGGAAGGCTGGTCCTTAAAAAATAAAAATGGACTAAGCATGCCCTGGTGCTGGAGAGAGTGCTACTACTTGTTTCAACTATGATTTATTCTTTTACAATCAATTTGGTGAAATCCTCAGAGGCGAAAAAGATCAACACATATGGTTGACATGTCATCTTGACTCAAGGGTTGTCCTAAGTATTAAACTCTAAAATAAATTCATTACTTCTTGGTCGGGGGGAGCTTTAAGTCTTTACTTTCTGTCAGACTCCTCTAAGCTACCTTAAATGAACAAAGGTTGTAGGTAAAAGCATGTCTTTGCCATGCACAGGCAACCTCAAGACATACCAAAAATGAAACACTGTATTTTCTATTTAAAAAAACTTCAGTGCAGAAGGCCCTGAATAATCTTAAAGGCAGTAATTCTACCTTGATTTTATAGTACGATGGCAGCATGCTTCATGTTTCTTTCTCATTTGGACCCTAGATATAAATTTAGGGCTGCATATTGAGACATAACTCAGAGAAAGTGATTTTGTATGGGTCTAGGTTAATGTGGTTCATTTATGTAGCTTTCTGTTTCTATAGCTTTATCCAGAGATGGGGCTGAGTTATAATATATAAACTGAGGATCAGATGGATGGCATATTCTTGCATGGTCACTTTTAATATCATTTCTCTTGTCAAGCCATTAGCTAATGCAACAGAGAGTTAGCGATTTTATTCTCAGATGAGATCCTGAGTGTCATGGTTTTCTGATGCTGATTGAAGGAAGAATTACTAAGAATTATTTGCTTTGGATATGTGATGGTGGTAGGGTTGATAGCATATTAGATACTGAAAAAATATAAATGTATTTTTGGACTGGAGGAAGACCTTTGAAGGGATACTTGTAAAGCAGGCTAAAAAGAAATACTTAATGTGTTATACCCTCCTTGTGATTTTGGGGAGTTTATCAGAATTAATGACCAGGTACAAATTGATGGAGGCAAGAGAGTTAGGTCTCAGTAGTTTCCATGAGATTTCTTCAAGGCACTCAAACAAACAATCTATATTAAAACCATGTGCTTTACTCAAAAAGATAATTTTAGGCCCTAACAAATAAACACACAGCGTGCTTTCTACTCCAAGTGACTTCAAAGCAGCCTCCCAACTTGTACCCGCAACTGGATTTCTACCCTTAAGTCTCTCCTTTTTAGAATCTGTGTTAGTACCACCATACTATCAATGGAAATATGAAAACAGCATGTAACCACATTTTATACTTCTATCTGTGTTCACAAGATTTGCTGAGAAATAGGGCATATGTGCTTTAAAATCCATAAAAAAAAATCCTAAAATATTTTATTCAGTTAAGCCTGACTTACTCAGGTATTTAGAGCAAAGAGTATGTTTTGAAGGTATTGCCTCACCCTATCCATTCCACATGATGCAGATGCCTCTATTAAGCCTGTCAGTTCCTCCCTAGAGCAGAGAAAATCAAATCAAAGCTTGACAAACATGAAGTGCATGGTTTGCTGCTGTGAGTCTTCACAATGATTATAGATCTCTAAACAACTGATAAAGTTGTGGTGCTTGAAATTGATTGCTGAGATGAGCAGTGGTGCATACCACAGCCTGTCTTTTCCTTGCCACACATTGCTTAACTGGCCACTCATAGCCATGTGTCTAGATCAATATCCCAACATGTGAGAGATTATTGGAATGTTGCAAACGGAAACAATGTCAAGGTAGGTTGACGCTGCTGAAATGGGAAAGCACCTCAAATAATTAACATGTAAGCCCAGTGATATTCTAGGTTCCCAAGAAAAAAAAAAAAAAAAAAAAAGATGTCAGAAAAGGACCTCATGTCCTTTTTGAGTTACAGACTAAGTAAATTTTTAGTCTCCTTAGAAAACAATCCAGAAAGGGAAAGGATGTGTTTAACACATGCTTTCCTTTTGGTATGCTGATATATTTTGGCTTTCTTAACTCATTTTATACAACCCAAAGTGCTGACCTCCTGCCAGTTTCTTTGGAGAGAGAGCTTATGGATTCTAGCTTCTAAACTTAAATTCTGCAACTAAATACATCACACTTGCAGAAAGTTTATGAAGTATTTAAAAAGATTCTCTAAGTCTAAACTATAAAAGTATATTTTATCTACTCAACTCTGTCCAAATCTGCCCCATATGAAAAGCGAAGACAGAAAACTTAATTTTGGGGTGGCAGATTGTATATCCTCCAAATTGCCACAACAATGTCTCCCATTTCGCATTCCCTTCCTTGATGTTCCTGTTTTCAAGATGTGAGGTGTCTATGTTCCTTCCTCTTGAATCTGAATGGGATTGTGACTATAGCTGAAATGATATGATGTGATTTCTGAATCTAGATATAAAAAGTGATACAGCTTCTGCTTGGTTTTCTTGGGAGAGAACACCGTCATGTTATTGGGAACATGTTATAAGGAAACCAAAGCAATCCCCTGGAGAAGCCACTGGGAAGGATCCAATAGCCAGAACCTTCTCACTAGCCCTAAGTGAGTCATCTTGGAAGTTGATCATCCAGCCCCAACTGAACCACTCCAACCCATTATTTTATGATGCAGCAATCAGATATCCCCACTGAGATCTAGACAAATTGCAGATTTGTGAGCAAAATAAGTGATTGTAATTGTAGTTTTAAGGTTTGGAGTGCTTTGTTAGGCAGCAAGGGATAACCGTATCAGGGAATCAGACTTAACTTTGTGGGGACTCAAATTTGGTAGTGTTTTCCATACCTCTGTAACAGGGGTGGGCAATGTGCAGGCTAAATAGGCCCTGCAGCCTGCTTTTTAGAGCTCGTAGCTAAGAATGAGTTTTACATTTCTAAAGGGCCATTGAAAAGAAAACCCTAATCAACTAATCAACCAACCAACCAACCAATCAACCAAACAAACAACAAAGAATACGTGACAGAAACTGTATGTGGCTTACAAAGAGGAAAATATGTTTTTATCTGGACTTTTACAGAAAAAGTTTGCTGACTTCTGCTTTATAATGATGTTGTTCCACAATATCCTCTTCTTTTGGCACTTAGTATAAATCAGTGCAACTGGTTTTGTGCCGGAAGACAAGCTTAACAATGATAAGAACTCTCAGGTATTTTTTTCTTAAGGCCTTATCGTAACTGTCCTTCTACAACCAATGTGTTAGTACATTTTCTGTTGCCTACAACAAAATAACTGAAACTGGGTAATTTGTAAAGAAAAGAGATTCATTTCTTACAGTTCTGGAGGCTAAGAAGTCCAAGGTCGAGGGACCATATATGATGAGAGCCTTCTCGCTGGTGTGAACCCTTTATAGAGTTCCAAGGTGGTGCAGGGTATTGCATGTGCTAATATGTTACCTCAGGTGGTCCGTCCTCCCTCCCTCCCTTCCTTCCTCCTTCCTCCTTCTCCTTCCTTCTTTCCTTCCTTCCTCTTTCCTCTTTCCTTCTTCCTTCTTTCTTTTTCTTCTGCCATCAGTTGCCCTGCCATGATAACTCATTAATTCCTTAACCTGTAAATCCATCTATCTATGGATGGTTTAATCCATTCAAGAGGGCAGAGTCCTCATCATCTAATTACCTGTTAAAGGTCCCATCTCTCAATATTGCCACATTGGAGATTAAATTACAACATGAATTTTGGAGGGGACAAATACTCAAACCAGAGCAACCAAACTGAGTTTCAAAAACAGTTGCACTTTTTATTGAGTACCTTCATGCAACCATGTTGATTTCCGCCTTAAGATGTAATAGACTATTCAAGAAAATATATTTTGGGTGTTGTGTACCTCAGAATCAAAAATAATAGCAGGAAATTGAAATTTGAAAACATTTTCTTGATCTCTGTATGCGTGCATAGTGCCTTGTTTCCTCTTCCTTCAAACATGTATATCTGGTATAGCTATAATTTCTTTTTTTTCTTTTTAAATTATTTTTATTATACTTTAAGTTCTAGGATACATGTGCACAACGTGCAGGTTTGTTACGTATGTATACATATGCCATGTTGGTGTGCTGCACCCATTAACTCATCATTTACATTAGGTATATCTTCTAATGCTATCCCTCCCTACTCTGCCCACCCCACAACAAGCCCCGATGTGTGATGTTCCCCTTCCTGTGTCCAAGTGTTCTCATTGTTCAATTCCCACCTATGAGTGAGAACATGCAGTGTTTGGTTTTTTTGTCCTTGTGATAGTTTGCTGAGAATGATGGTTTCCAGCTTCATCCGTGTGCCTACAACGGACATAAACTCATCATTTTATATGGCTGCATAGTATTCCGTGGAGTATATGTGCCACATTTTCTTAATCTGGTCTATAATTGTTGGACATTTCTTATCTGAGGCCTAAACAATATGAATTTGTCAACACAAATATTTTGTATTCATATGTAATGTATATTATAATTATATACTGGAACTAAAGTTTTCCAAGGTGGAAATTGAGATAGAGGGTGTGAAGATACAACACCAAAAAGTTTAGCATTTTTTTTCCTTAGGTGACTGAATTGGTTAAATTTTAAGACAACATGTCAAAGTCAACTACCAGCCCAGAAGTGTATTAAGCAACTGTGCTATTCCATGGGTTCATTGTACCAGTGAAATCACAGGGTTTTGTCTAGAAAAATCACTTTCTCAAAGTTGTTCTTCCATTAAATAGATTTTTAAAAATCTTATCTTCAATTGCAGATTCAACAACTCTGGATATCCAAACTGTTACCAGTGCAGTATAAAGAATAAGAGTATTTTCGTATAATAGTGTTTGGATTTAGACAGGGAACTAATAGAGTTTGCAGTTTTGAATTCTGCTTACTTATCAGTGAATTGGGGAATGGGGTGACATTCTGAGGACAAGAAGGCATGGCAGAAATCTACCTAACCTGATGTGCTGAGATTGATTCATATTCCCACATTACATTTGCTTTGCGGATTTAAAAAAAAAAAAAAACTTTGGATAAAACACTTAGGTTTGAAAGCTAGTTTTGACTTGGCAAAAATTTTATTAGAAATCTCTTTGGCGTTTAAACTACTATCACTTTGCCAGTTGCCAGTGAAATGTGGTAATGGAAAATCCTGAATATCAAAGAAAGAAATGACTTTCACAATTAGAATACATTTAAGTACTGACTTACTCTGTCCTTTACCTGAGATCTTGGTGATTTTTAGAGAAAACAACATAATGCAGGCTTTATAAAGCTACATTAAATCTTTGATAGGTTGAAAATTGCTGTGGAGCTTTAATTTTTTGAAATAGGTTTTCAGTGCAAGGTAAAATTGATGTAATGACATAAAGAAGCAAAACAAGTAACAACCTTTCAAAGAGATTCAACATAATTGTTACAAAGTGAAAAACCTTTTAGAACCCCCCATACATTTCAGCAAGAATTGTGTTGTTTTCCATTACGGTTTTTATAGAGCCTCTGTAATATTGGTTCATAAAATATGTGTCTGCAGAAATTATCTACGGAAGTTAGAGGTAGAAAAGACCTGCTAGGGCATCTATTTCATTTACAAGCTATCAATAACTAATGTAAGACATGACAATAATGCAACATTAAGGTTATACATTTAAACACAGAAGTCAGGAAATGCAAAATTCAAGGATCTCATAATAACATCAAACACCCACAGTACACAGATAAAATATTTTTGATTGCTAATTATACTGTTAAGTGTTATGCCTTAAAATGAAGCACATGAAATATGAACAAGCTAATGTTCCCTTGGGATACTTAAATATCCTGGCTTTTATGTTTAAATTGGTAACTTTAAAAGTTTCATTGACATAGATTTTCTTTTTTTGTTTCCTTCCTTTATTTTAAAAAACTGAAAAAAAAAAAAAAGTTTCCATTGATCACTGATGTTAACAGTGTTAAGAATTACCCTCAGCCTCCATATATCTTTCTGAAGAAGTTATTTTAAAAAGGGGCTGGTAAAATTAGCCAGAATTATGGCCTACATTCCTTAGGATGCGGTCATCCATGTCTCTGAACATCACCTGGTGCTGTGGTTTGACCCTTTCATTTAAGCATGGAACTGTCTTCCCTGAACAAATTGATTTGGTGTCACATTTGTAAATTTCTCAACCTTACAAAGTACAACATAGAAAGAAATTGAGAGTGGTGATATAACCACATCTGATAAATTTTGATTTCAAGAAGGCTTTTTAAGAGGGTAGACTCTCCTTTTCAAAAGATTATTCTTAATTAGGGCAATTAAAAGGAAGGAAAGAGGTAAAGCCATTATAGGTGCAAAGCACAGTAGCAAAAATATACCTAGGTTTTGAGATTAGAAACTGAATATAAACTTAAATCAGAGATTTAAAGATGGCAAAGATGTCAGTGAGGTAGTAGAAGGAGGGATCAGGAAGTAGATGACAACCTTTACTGATACTTCATTGCTTAAGTTCTAAATGCTTGACAAGGCTTGACTCTAAATGCTTGACTCCAATTTACCACCTGTTTATCTCCAGTGGTAGGCAAATGACAGACTCCAAAGCTATCCATGTCCTAATCCCCATAACCTATGACTATGTTGCTTTACTTAACAGACACATATATAGCAGATGTGATTCATTTAAAAATCTTGACATGGGGAGATTATTTTGGAATATCCCAGTAGGTCCAATGTAGTCATGTGGGTCTTGATAAGGAGAATCAGAGAGGATACCTGATGAAAGAAGCAGAGGTTGGAGTTATGTGAATGCTGGCTTTAATGATGGAAAGGGGCCACAAGCTAAGGAATGTGGGCAGCCTCTAGGGATGGGAAAAGGCAAGGAATGAATTCTGTCCCAGAGCCTCCTGAAGGAATGCAGTCATTGCTGACACCTTGATTTTAGCCCCATAAGACCATTTTGGGCTTCTGAACTCTGGAACTGTGAGAACAAATTTGTGTTGTTTTAAGCTACGATATTTGGAGTAATTTGTAATAGAAAACCAATGCACCTGGGCACATTCATAATGGTTGCATCATATTACTTTGTCTCCAAGGTGTCATCTATTTTAAGACACAGCACTAATTTCATAAGACTTGGAGGCGGGTACAAAATACAAACATTTCTTTTATGAACTAATAATAATTTATATCAATTACATATTCCTATCATTTTAAATAGCATAATTAAACTTGGAGCTCAAGTTCCCTTTACAGTCAGAGTTTAATGATTCTTCTGACTTTCTTTAGGCTATGAGAAATTATGTAGTTTGGCCTTGACATGCTGCTTTTAACAATGCATGTTCATGACTTCTTTAGAGACAGATATTGTCATTTCAAGATGTTTTGTTTGCATTTCCTACTTGTTAATTCATGGTTCCATTTTTTCTTTAATTGAATTACATGTTGGAAGTTTAATAGTTTCTCTTGAAAACCTGGTAGAAGCATTTGTCAGGCAGATGTTGGTGCCTCAGTGATAGTCCATCACAATGCATGAGTCAACCATGCTATGCTTCACTACTTTTAAAAGTCTTGTGATTTATTCGAAAACATTGGCTCTGTCTTCTGCCTCTAATTGCATTACCTGTTTGCAACAGTCTTCTTCTTATGCAAGCTGCTTCATAGGCCTCATAGAGTAATCTTTTTTGAAGACATTTAAGTCCCAATTGGATATTCATATTTCAGTGAAAATTAAATTGCATGCGATGCTACCAACGCAATGAACTCAGACAAGTTAATGAACAAACACCTTTCATGCAGACTAGTTTTCTTCACTCAGAACAAAAACAAATGGGTTATATCTTTCAGCTGAAAAGATTATTTGATATTGATTACATAATACGTCTTGATTTTTAGATACATAAAACTGTGAAAAAACATGCCCATCAGCATCAAAGAGATATGGTAATAATATGAATAACAGCTAATACAGCACAGTCCAGATGAGGACACTAAGGCTGGGAGAAGATAAGTAACTTTTCCGAGATTGCAGGGTTAGCTGGTGGCAGAGGCAGCATTTAGATGCAGTGGTGCTGGCTAAAGCCTGAGCCTTTGACCACTGCACTCTGTTACGCTCTTTCCTGTTTCCACCAGCTATACTGAACAGCTCGGTGGTCTGTGAACATGTTGTTCTCTTTCTAGTCTCAATTTGCACACCTGGCAATTTCTCTAAACAGAGTGGTTAAAAATATGTGCTCAAAAGTTAAGTGATTAGAGCTCTGGCCCCACTACTTACTAACCATGCCTCGGTATCCTCATTTCTAAAATGCAGATTTCTTGGTACCTATGTCATAGGTTTGCAGTGAGGATTATATAAAATAATACAGGTAAAGGGCTTAGTATTAATTGCAGGCACACAGTAAATTCTACTTAATAAAAAGGAAGAGAGGAGGAAAATAAGGACTGATGCTTATGTTACTTGCTTTTGAATACATTCCACCACTCCTCACAGCAAATTTTTCATATCCTTCAATTTGATTACAGTCAGAAAAAATTTGGGGGATCATCTACTTTGCGCATACCCAGTGCTAGCTTCACTATCATCAAGGGAATTAAGGGAGTACAAGAAATGTAAGAATGCTGTGCAATGGGGAGCGCTCCCACACCAGAATCAATGGCAGACAGACTGTGAGCAGTGGTCCTCTTTTTCTCGCTCTCTCTTTCCACCTACTGCTTCAGTTAATGTAGTATTTTTGGAATACCTTAATTGGGTAGACTTGTGTAAAGCCCTATCTTTGCCACTGAATGTTGCTTGGAGAAGGAGGGTTGATGGGAGACTCTTCAATCAACACGTCAACCAGTCTTGCCCCACTGCTCAAAAATAATGTAAGTGCATTTCTCCACTATAAATTGGAAGTGAGTAGGAGAACTCTGACGAGGTATTTTAAAGATTACAGCCTTAAATTTTGAAAAGTAATGATATTTTGTCTTTGTTGTGTCAGTTCCTTGTATTCTATTTCAGAAGGTGACTCTCTAGCACAGGGAGTCCTGTGCATTGCTACTCCTGGGCAAATTTAGAAGATGACATTATCTGCCACCTGTTCAGGACACCACCTCACTCACCTTTCCCTGTTCTGAATATACCCTGGATCTTAATGCAATTAGCACAGTTCATTACTAATGAAGGATCTTACGTGACTTTGTGCTTCGTTCTCATCGTCTAGGCCACTACCTTCACTAATCATCCGGGCTTTCAAATCCCCACATTTACTGAGTATAATACTTCCTTGAGGTATTTGTAAAACCTTTACTTGTTCTAAAGATGTGGTGAGCTAAGTAATAATTTCTCTTTAAAAGTGTTTTCTGCACAGTTGAGTTAATGGAGACAGATCACTTTAACACTTAAATGTATGTGTGAATGCACACCTACATACTATATATACTCATATATACATATAGATTCAGCAGTAGCAAAGAGGAAGTTTGATGCCATTTAAATAAAAGCTTTGATTTTGGAAAAAATTGAAAATTAGTAGACACAAATCTCAAGGAATGGGATTTTTTTTTGAACTTAGGAAAAACCACTATTTTCTCTATTCTCTTGACCTTTGGTGTATTATTTATATGGTGGGTTTCACCAAGATTTAATATTTGAAAAAGGTCATATGGAAAGCCAAATTCACATACCGTATTTGAATAATGTAGGCAGCAGAGGTCTAGGGAATTAGCGTACTTAGATCAGGAAGTATGAGTTCCAGTCCAGTCTCATTTCTACCCCTGATTTGTTGTTTGACCTAAGGTGAGTCATTCTCTTCTTTGTCTGTCAAGGGTGATAATGAGATCTCTTCTTTCTCTTTCTAATATCGTTGTTGTAAAGAATGCAATAATCTCCTAACTGGCCTTTCCCTTTCCTTTATACACTACCTCCGGAGACATCTTCCTAAAACACTGTTTTGCACTCTAGCCCTCTGTGCAAAAACCCCCAGATCTTTTCTGTGGCATAATATCCAGGGTTCTTCCCATTTGTAATCCCAAGCAATTACTGACCCTCTTCAATGTGACCTGTGCTGCGCATTTTAAATATTAACTCTTAATCTTCATACTACCATGATCATATTTAGTAAAGATCATGCCTTTTAAATGTAAAGAAAATAAAATCTTTAAAAGCACAAGTCTGAAGTCATGTCTATTGGATTCTTGGCTCATGCTCTTCCTACATGCATATTTATACTGCTGCTACTTAGCTTGTGCTTTTATGCGCGCGCACACACACACACACACACACACACACACATTTTTATTTATAACTTTATATTCATGCACCACTTGTTTTCAAAAAAGATACAAGATGGAACAATAAAATTCACATGTATAACAATGCTAGTACATTAGTAATGAAGCAAAACAAGAACTATGAAAAGGAAGAAGAAGCAAGCATTTTACCTCTAGAATGTTCTCCCACACCGTTTACTCCACCACATTTGCCCTGTGATCACACTCAGTTTCTTGCGGGGACTGCTGCAAGGCCACCTATCTTGTATCCCCACTCTGCTGTTACCCCTGTATAGTTCATGTTCATACAGAGAGTAGAGTCACTATTTTAAAAGATAAACTATGATATCTGCTTAAAATACTGTGCTGGCTCCATTATTTTTGGGTTACAATGTCATTCTTTGCCGCAGTCTTCAGGGCTATGTGTGATCTTCTCCATGCCCAGATATCAATCCTCATCACCTCTCATTCCTTATACACCTCACTTCAGTCATGGGTGGCCTTCATTATGATCCTTCGGGACATCTTGTCTAGACAGTTTTGCTTTTGTTGTCACCTAAGCCTTTTATGTTCTGATCCAAGATCATCATGTGAATGTTCCTTCTCATCATGTAGATATCAACTCCTAGTTTGCTAGTTCTCAGTCAGTGTTTGGACAGATAAATTATTCTTTTTTAAATGTCTGCATGGTAAATGCATATTTTCAGTGGATGAGTTAACTGAATTAAGGTGTATCTGTTTGCCCAGTCTTCTCAACTACAAAGAAAAAAAAATACCAAAATGATCATGAATACATACTAATATACTCAAGGGAAATTGTTTTTAGGAATAATTTTTTGAATTAGAATTACTGGATCAAAGACTATGTGATTATTATTTCTGATATATTTTTCCAAGTCAGAGGGTTTTTTTAATGTATTTATTTATTTTGAGATAGAGTCTCTCTCTGTCACCCAGGCTGGACTGCAGTAGCATGATCTCGGTGCACTGCAACCTATGCATCCCAGGTTCAAGCGATTCTTATGCCTCAGTATCCTGAGTAGCTGGGATGACAGGTGTGCACCACCATGCCCTGCTAATTTTTGTATTTTTAGTAGAGATGGGGTTTCGCCATGTTTGCCAGGCTGGTCTTGAACTCCTGGGCTCAAGTGATTCACCCACCTCAGCCTTCCAAAGTGCTGGGATTACAGGTGTGAGCCACTACGTCTGGCCAAGGAGTTTAATTTTAAAGCATAACTCAGAAGACAGTTTTTAGTCCTTTTAGTCCAAGCTAAGGTAGTCATGATATGTAGCTTTATGAAGCTCTAACCTGATCCAAGGATAGAGCTTAGAAATCCTTTAGGAGTAAATGTCTTGAATGGTTTTCCTTGATGTGCACTTTTCTCAGCAGGGTTTTATGTAGGAAATTTTATATTGAACGCAGCCTCTCACATTTCCTATTGCTAACTAAAGGATGAGTCGTAGGCTTAGAAGTACTGGAATAAAAACAAGAGCTGACCTCCTGCTATGTATATTGGAAAGTCTGAGCTGTGTTTCTGCCAGGCTGGAGGGTCCCAGGCTTCTCTATGGGGATAAGCCGGGGGGTCCCTTTGCTGAAAAGCCGTCCTCTGCCTTCTCCATGCTCAGAAGGGCTAGCACCACGGTTGTCTCCCTCAGAAGTTTCCCCTGACTATATCTCTCCCTTTTCTTTACTCTTTCTACACTTACTGACTGCACGATTTACTTGGTCCTTAAAATATACTATACTTTATCATTTATTGTTTATCTAATTTATATGTCTTGTTTCCCTCACTTGAATAGTGTGATGCTCAAGGGTAGAGATATTATCGTACCCTTATTCCTGTTTCCACACCTGATGCAGCAACCCACACACTAATAAAAAATATAAAGAGGAAGAATGATCATCCCGCTGACTTTCCATTACTGCCTGTAGCGTCTGGACCTCTCACCACTCTTTAAACTAGTCTCCCTTTGGCCTATGATACTCAGCATGAGGCTGTTAACCCAGACCAGGAGCTGACCACAGGTGTGGAATATTTTCATTCCACATGAATTTCAAACCAATAGGAATCATTTCCTCTGCTTTCTTAGCGTTTCCTAACCCATTGCTCTCACGACTAAACATTTTTAGGACAAAATTTCCATCACAACTCATCGTTAAGCTTAGTCTAAGAAGAAAACAAGCTGTAGCCCTGAAGGAAAAAAGCATCCAAAAGTTGTTAGTGAGAGCAACTTTTGGTTATATGGCTAGTCATATGCATGACGTGTCGGCCACAGTATTCCTCCTCTATAATGAACTATGCAGACAGATCTCTTTCTCTCTCATACAGACACATATGTATGTATGTGTGTGTATGTATATGAATGTGTATGTGCATTGTGTATCTGTGTGTGTGTGTGTATATATGTATGTGTGTGTATACACACACACACACACACACACACACGCATCTCAAAAGACTGCCGAAATACAATTTCTAGATACAGTCATTATTGATATTTTCATGCTCTGGCAATGTAACATTTGACAGGACTGCACCATTTTGTGCTTTTGCTACTGCAAAGCTTAGTGTTGCAAAGGCTGCGTATGAAGTGCATACAATGTGAAACTTTTATTCTGATCTCTTCTGAATTTTTCACAGACTGTGGGCACTCAGTCCATTGGATTGGTGCTTTGTTTTCACACCATACCTTAGAAGTTTACATGTGCTTCTTTTGGCCTGTTTCTAGAAAGAATAGCATTGACTGTCTAATGTTCTTTGAAATGAAGGATTGGGCATGTAGGCACCGTAATATGGCAGGAGCAAAACCAGCTGATTTTGTCTAAAGTTTAATTTATTAGTTTTGGCTTTTGATGTTGATAATGATTGACTTGCTACTCTTTGTTATGGAAAGAAAACCATTATATAGAATGCTTAGTGCAAATTTAGTATAGCCCCCTTTGTCAATGAATGGTTAGGATTATTTCAGTTCTTAAGCTGTTGCTACTTAATATTTGGCACATAAACTGTAGCAAAGGAGAGAGAAAAAGTAACTATTCAGCTAATTTAGCCTCCATACAGCTTTTTGCCTCACTTTAGGTTTCAATGTTTAGATCTTTTAAAACCAATTTTCACCAAAGTAAAACTTAGCAAACTAAGGCTGTCCTCATAATAAATGTGTTATAAGTAGAGGCATTTTTCCCCTAGAGATTTGACTGCTTCTCTTAGCAGCTATTAGACCAATAGTCCTTTTTATAATTAAAAAATACTGTATGTATTTTAAAAAATGCCTCAGTATAATGAGGCATTTCTTTGCCCACAGTAGGTCCATAAATGCTTCCTACTGACACTATGGAATCTTGAAAATGCTTTTTTAGTTTAAGTATTTTACTACTTTTTTTACTTCTATGTTCGAAGTCCATTAGAAAATAATTTAAAATCATTTAAGTATCTCCCTTCTACCATTCTCTCATTCACTAAACATTTTTTTGAGCACTAACCATTTCTTATGTAATAGTATGAAGATATCTGTGCTTATAAAGCAGTTTTACCTTCACTTTTAATTGTACCAAAGCTTGAACATCAACTAAACATTTTTTATAAAGACTTCAGTATTGATATATCAGTACTTTAGGTAGGATGCTGTGTAATAGTACAGAGTATTTTTAATCTGAGGATCTCAGAAATACAGTGGTAGAATTAATAAAGGCTAAGTCGGTAATGAGAGGACATTGGTAAGTCCAAGTAGGCTCAGTCTATTTAAGGCAGTGGAAAGAAATGGAGACAACATTGCAGGCCTAAGAAACCTGTGTAGAGTTGCTTGGGTATCACTGACTTTCTGAAGCAATAGAATAATATTTGATGACTATGAGAATGCTTTTTTAATGTCCCATCTTTATTCAAGCAAAGACCCAGAGGTTAGAAAATGTCAAGCTCTTTCCTTCAGGTAGGGCTGTGTGAAGGTGATGTCTTCAGTCTGCATTGTTAAATGTCAAAGATATTAGTGGATTTTAAACATGGTCCTTATATCGATAAAAGTTGTGACTGTGGGATAATGAAACTAAAACTATTAGTGTTTTTAAAAACTTTTCTTATGGGAAATCTCAAACCTATTCAAAGTAAGCAAAATAGCATAATGTACCCTTATGTACCCATCATCCTGCTTCAAAATGTATCAATATTCAGCCATTCTTGTTTTATTTTTCACTTCTGCCCACTTCCCACCCCTACTTTGTTATTATTATTTACAGTTCTATTTTGTGAGATATAATTTACGGATATTAAAGTGCACAAATAGCAGCTTTACAGTTTTCACAAATAGGTGCATTCTGTAACCCTGCCTATACCATAATGTGCAATGGGATTTATGTTTACTATTGTGGATGCTATATATTCTGTAAGTATTCATATGAGAGAGAGAGAAAAAAAAATTCTCCATCCATCTACTCCCTGATTCCTAGGCATGGTGGTTAGGTTTTAGACATGGGCTTGAAAGACATCAGATAGAAGAGCTTTTGTTTCCAAGTTACTAGGAAAAATTTTAATATTCATCTGAATTACAGACTCTCCGACATATCCTCTTCTTATACCTCTTCAACATATATATATATATAACTATCATGAATTGGTGGAGAAAGAATCAGTGGAAGAATCTTCAAGTCCCATGTTAATCCTCAGAGGCTTTTCTTCGTTAGAAAACTGGCTGAAATTAAATTCACATAACATTATCTGAGTCTTTTACTTAAATGAGAAAATATTAGTTTTTCCTTTTGATCCCAGTAACCCATTTTTGGGCTTTAATTCAATAGCTTAATCATACCCGTAGATGCCTGCAACTTCTTCACAAATCAGGAAATTAATAAACTAGTTTATCCTGATGTGTCTTAACTGTGGAAGTTGAAGTCACATAGGTATGGCTGAGTGGTAGGTGGGACATAAAGGAATCTCTGGGGCATACTGGGGGGCATGAGTAACAGGCAGTGTGAATTGAGAAGGTTCTACTCTACTTAGATTTCCTCCTCCTAGTTTTGTCAAGCCCAACCAGTTCATGATACAGATCACTACAGATGAACAAGACCTTAATTCTATGTATCAGAGATATTCACAATATTTCTTTCCTCTGTTGGCATGGAAAATTGCAAAGTAGTACTTAGACATTTAAAAAATGAAGTCAGAATTCTTCACTCCTTGCCCAGATGTTATTACTTATTCATAGCGAGTGGTATTTTGTGAGGCTGATCATTATCATTCTGCAGAAAACTGCTTATATTCCCGTGTCACTCTTGAATAATCAAAATCCAGAACTTCAATAAGAGTGCTCCTCATTTACAAGGTTAATTCCTCCAATACTGATGTCTACAATCTCACCCACGTTTCAGAGCCGAGAATTTATTGCATACAGCATAAACTCCTTGGATATGCAGTGTAAATAACCTTATTAAGAATGCAGTAAGAGGATATACGTTACTGTTCTGTTGGGTCAGAAGGGTAAACACAACAAGAAAATGAGATATTTACCACTAAGTAGTCCCGCTGACCTATTTTACTGTGCCTTTTTTCATTTTGAGCCTTTAAAATGTAGGCTGCCTCGATACTCTGTCTTCACCTAGACATTCATTTCAAAATTCTAAATTCTAGAGGATGTGTGAACTGTCCCAGAGGACAATACCAGTGCCTATGTGTTAACCTAAGTTCGAATTGAGATGAATGTTTCAGGTGAGAGTGAGTTAATAGTAAATCTGCTTTTGCTTTTGTGCTGCAGGCGTTTCTATTAGGATTCGATGTAACATATGATGGGGAATTTTTCCCTTCAGGTATAAACAAAACTCAGTTGATCTACATCTAAGCAGCACAACTGTAAGTAGAGGCCAGAGCCAAGGCAGAGCAAGATATGCTAACTCTTCGGCTATCTGTTGTGTATGGTCTGTATTTCCAGTTCAACTCTAAGTGCTTAGACAATAGAAAGTTGTTCTCTATTTCTTTTCTTCCTAGAGACAGCACCCAGCATCAAAATGTGCAAATGGGAATAACTCCATTAGCCAAGTGGTTTACTGGGACACAAGGTTACATATTATATAATAGAAAAGCCATATCAAAGCTATAATATTCTCAGAGACATTCCCCTAAGAGTTACTCAGCATAGTACTGTACACTTTTCTAGTCCTTGAAACAACAACATATTTTAGGAAGATATCAGTATCTTTGAGCTTGTAACAGCTCCTGTGATATTCCTTTACTTGATAATTATGATTAATAGATTACTATTTGCTATATTACAAGTATTGTGAAGTGGAGTAGAGTCATGAGAAAAGCGTTTGGTTTTATGATAATCCCAAAGCAAGAGTCATAATAAGTGCACTTACTAATCCAAACATTTCTCCAAATAAGTAGATTGTTGAGAGTTATGCATTTGGTTCATTCTCTGATTTGTGGGGAAAAGATGAAGTTCCTTTCCTTTTCTTTACCCAACACCCACAAGATTCCATTTTGAATTAGCTTGCCCTATTTATACTTACCTAAGAATCTAAAGAGAAAGGTGATTTCTCAATTTTTATTGTCCAAATCTATGCCTCATAAAAGTAGAATGTTTACTTTAGCTGCTTAAATGTTTCATTTAAATCAGATCGACATGTTGACTATCAGTAGCAGAAAGGAAAGCAAGATAACTAACAGAAGACTTGAAGTCATGTGGTATAAGGAACAAGAACCTAAAATTTGGGAGGAACGGGTCCACCTCTTCCAGGGGCCTTTGAATTCGAATGCACCAAGGTAAAGTGTGTTAAATGAAACCTAAAGAAATTTCATCAAAGTGATAACTCCTTACTCATTGTGGTGCCAAATTATCTTCTAAATTTATACTATTATGTTCCGTCAGTGTCAGCTATAACCAGATAGATAAGTTGTTTCTAATTCTGATTTTTTTTTAAAAGTCTGAATCGTTGGTAAAAGAAAATTTCTCCTTGTCATGTTCAATTTCTTTAAAAGAGGCCTGGATTGGGAGTGAGATGGTATTGGCTCCATTTCTTGCCCTCGGGCTAACCAGCTGATGACCTAGGATCTTTTGCCCCTTTGGGCCTTGGTTTCCTCTTTGTTAAGTGAAAGAGTTGGGCTGTATGCCTCCTGAGATTCCTCCCAGCTCTAAAATTCTCTATTTTACATCATTTAAAAACTATTTTATTTTTACTTCATTATATAATAGGAATCAATGACAATTAACTGTCTTGGGAAATGGAAGTCTGTGATGGGATCTGACAGAAATGCTTGCTTTCATAATATATTACTTTTATAATTAATATGACCAGGCATGGAAGTCGTAAAGTTGTACACTAAGGATCCCTTCACAGAAGAGATATCTATTAGGAAAATCAGATGATTATCAGAAAACTCAGACAAAAGTCTAGATTAACTTTGAAACCATGCCAATAGATTGTTATGCATCCTTCTTTACTATAGAAATAAACCCGTTGAGAAGACTAGGTTTCTAAACCTAGAAAGGCACCCTTTTCTGTGGAGTAGGCTTGACACACAACTACACAAGTTACCTTCAACTCAACACATAATTGCAATATGTAATTCTCAACTCTTGTTTACCAGGATTTCACCCTTCTGAAGACCTTGGGTACTGCAACTTCAGTTATGTAATTGATCTTCTATTACTTATAATTTTGGGGTCCCTTCCACTGTGGAATTTGTCTATACACCCTTAACCTAAGTATCAAGATATTTATATATAAGCTTTTAGGATGGACACTTCTCTAGATGGTTGATCAAATATATTGGTTATGGTTAACTTCACTTGTAGAAGTTTATATTTTGCTTACTTTCTCCTCAAATTCTAGATAATTTTTACAAACTTCTTATGTTAGAACTTTAAAAACACCTGCTACATTCAGAAGTTCTTAAAAAATAAATGATTTTTACTCTAAACCACAGTTTTAAATGTTTTAAAAAGAATGATTACCTCTAGTCATCTTCTAATCCACTGCTGTAATTCAGAGCCTATCTTTCTCTTTTGAATGAAATCGTTCAGAATTGCATTTTCCAATTATTTATGGTGTCAACATGTTTCTTTTATTTATACAATGAGGTGGTCATCTTGAACATATTGTGCAAATGTTATCAGAAGTAAGAGCTCACTGTCAACTTCACCAAAATGAAAGTTATCATTTTTGAAGTTATGATTACATATCCAAGTGAATGATGCTTAACAAGTTTATTCTGCAGGTTCTGTGGAGGTAACTCATCTTGAAATGCCATTAAGGTGTGATTCTCCTCAAATTTAAATTTTTCTCAGCACTCACATGTTAGAGATTGAAAATTATTAAAGTATACTCTTAAAGTTTTTTTTAGTTAAGGTATGAGGCTGCGCTCCAAGGATTTAATTGCATTCTTGAACATACCTTGGAAAGAACTGAAATTGCTGAAAAGTCTTGGTCCTTCCCAACTCTGTTGTTCTGCAGCTGAGTAGGAATACAGATAAGTTATTCAATATTTATATAAAATCAATCTCAAATCTCACCAAGTCTATAACTAATAGGTGAGTCATTTAAAATTTTTATTTCAGGCATTTATAGAAGACTTAATTTTCAAATATATATACATATGCCATCCTTTAGGAGTCTACCTGGGATAAACAATCAATTTTTAAAAATTTACTATCTATATTCTGCTTTAAATTAAATGAGTAGAAAGGTACAATATTCAGTTCTCAAAATATTTCATTTCAATGATTGATTGTATATTTGACTAGTATTTATTCATATCTAACTATTTACTAGGAACTCTTTTAGGCACTAGTCATGAACACAGTCATGACTCTGTACTCATGGACTGCCATAGAGTGATGCAGATACCCAGTACTATCAGCCAATGATAAGAGCTATGAAAAAGATAAGAGAGGCGTTACCTTTTTTACTGCTATGTTTTTTACTTTATGTTTATTCCTGAGTGCCAACATAAAGGTTCTGAAGCAGAGCAGAGTTATGATTATTTATTTATAGCAAATAATAAAATGCTATTTTTCCTATCCTCCATTATCTGCCTTTCAGCATGATACAATGAGACTCAGGTGCCACTCTAAACATACTGGGTTTGTATGAAATATCACAGAGGCAAGGAGGAGCACCTAAACCAGACTGGGACTGGGGACACATAAAGGAAGTTCAAGAATTAAGGTTGTTTTTAGCTGTATGTCACAGAAACTTAACGCAAGTGCTTGATTTTATTATTTTATCTTATTCTTTATGTAACAGTCTGCAGGCAGAAAGTCAAGGGTTGTTACCGTGATATGATCACATCGAAGTCCCAGATGCCGTCTAGCTTTTAGTTTTGCCATCCTTAGAGTAATGTTGTTTTCCTCATGCTTACAAAACAAAACAAAACAAAACAAAAAAACTATTACCCTTCTGGACCTTATGTTTCAATTCTAAAAGGAGAAAAAGGGAGAAGATGAAGAGCAAAAGATACACTGAGTAGATTTGCTCCATTTCTCATGAAGACAGTCACACTGAAAAGCCCAACCCTGTAATTGCCATTTACACTTCTTTGCCCAGAACTGGATCACACACCCATCTTCAGATTCATGGGATTGTGGAAAGCTAAGTATTTTCAAACAGAAACATTAGCCATTAAGTTAATTGCTATTCTATTGGAAAGAAAAATTAAGTGAATAGATATTAGGAGGACACTTAAAAATGTCTAGCACAGGGATGATTTCTGCAGAAACTGAGAATGAAAGAAAGAAAAATTCTCAGAAGACCATCTAGAGACTTACAGGAAAGAGAGATTTCTTGTCATTTAACTTTTCTTCTCAACTTTTTTTTTTTTTTTTTTTTTAAGAAACAATGATAAGAAACAGTCTAAAAGCAGAATGACTATGTTCTTTGGTTTCTGTGAGTTGCTCTTAAAAATACTGTTCATATCTTAGTCAATGGTCCTTTATACACTCTTATGCACTAAATCCCCTTTTCACTGTTTGACATTTGTCCTTTAAATTTTTCACAAAACCTTTATTATATGTACTCTTCTTATTTATAAGATTATTTAAATCAGTTTAGAAGTCTAATAATAATCTAAACAAACGAATGTGATAATATGGTGAACTTTAGGAAGCATACTTGATTCTTAAAATATTTTCTTAACCACATATCTAGTACAATGGACCTTGAGATCCTCAATAAACAGAATACACAAATGTTGACAAAAACATATTGTCTTTGTTTTCTGCTGCTACAGCAGAATATGGCAGACAGATCAATTTATACACAATAGGAGTTTATTTGGCTTATCATTCTGGAGGCTGAAAAGTTCAAGATCAAGGGGTCACATCTGGTGAAGGCCTTCTGGCTGCATAACATGGCAGAAGGACAATCACATGGTGAGAAAGAGAAGGCGCAAGAGACAGAGAGAAAAATGGAGGCCAGATTTATGTGTTTATCAGGGGTGTACTCCATCATTTTTCCACCTTTTGGCTAAGATCAAGTGTAGGAGGACACTCCTTGTTCTCAAGATAATGGCATTAATCCATTTATGAGGGCAGAGCCCTCATGACTTGGTCACCTCTGATAAGCACCACCTCTTAATACTGTTACAGTGGCAATTGAATTTCAACATGGGTTGTGGAGGAGACATTCAAACCATCGCACACGCCCACACATATGACTGCCCAGAATATTTCCTGTGTAATGTAGGAATTATACAAAAATAAAATTATGTTAAAAACATGTTAAACTATCAAAGATATAATCTAATTCCTTAATTTCAGCATTATATGGAGTATTTGTTTCCAAATCCTTCTAAATCCTTTTGTCTTGTATTTCTTAAAACTTGAGGAAGGCACACACCTCCTCTGAAAAGAAGGAAAATTCCTTAGGATGAATATCAGTAAACACAATTACCTATGGAGTTTCCATTTCTTGCTGAAACAGTGATTAAAAGCTGACTTCTGTGAAGCTGCTTATTTTAGTAATGCCGAACCTTGATTTCAAGGTGAGAGCTCAACTGTGGATCCAAGTCAAATAAATCTTCGCAGATTAACTTGCAGGATCACGTGGTTCAAATGTGGCTATTCGGTAGTCTTATGCCTCAGAAAGCATAGAAAATAATGGACATTCTTTAGGAGAAGAAATCATAACCAAGAGGGCACTAGGCATGATTTACACAAGGCTAACAACATTGATTAGGTTTTGCACAAATTATTCTTGAGGGGTCATTATATCTGTATGAAACTCATTTTCCAGACTACTGATCATATTCATAAAAGTAATAGTTTTAGTGTTTTGTCTCCTGTTTTAATTTTGTATTTGATCAATTGGAGAGTCTTCCTTTCAGTGTGAATTATATTTCCTTTTTCATCTTGATTGCATATTGATCTGATTGAACATGAATATGTGGAACCATTGCTGCAACCTGGCTTTTGACATCTGTAGATTGGGAGTTTATGGATGCACTCCCACCCTGAGGACATTTTACTTTTTGTATTCAGATAATGAGTAAATATTTGCTTAGAGTGGAGTTCAGAATCAGTATTGGGCAAACACATACATTTCTTTACTTTTGTTTTTTCTATTACTACACAGATTATTATTAAAATTACTATAATGTTAATCTCTAATTTCTCATGAAAGCCTGAAATGCTGAAAATTAGGACACCACAGAAGTGCTGTTTTCAAAGAATGTCGTTCAAAAATTCGTATGCACAAAAATGCAACAGATTGCTAGCTACACTAATATTTATTACATCAAAAAAAGGAAGAAAAAAAATCATTAGATAATTTACTCTGTTCTAAAGCTTGTTAGACACCTGATGGCACAAATGAAGTAATCTTTCAGCAACCTAACATTGGTCTTTGGAAATGGTGAAATCAGGAAGCCACTTAAAGTTTATTCCCCTCTCTATTAAGAATTCTTTTGGAGAAACAGGAGAGTTGCTGTTTGGCACCTACAAGTGCATAGGAAACCTGCTGACTGAGAACTGGCCTAGGAATCCAAGTCTTGAATGGATTCCTTGTTCATGAAAGGCTTGCTACAGATGCCTGTGTTCACAGAGAGGGTAGGGAGCTGGGAATGGTGGTCAGATAAAAATTCCAACAGATTTGTGTCATGCTTCAAAATGTAATATTGTTCACCTTCCAAAATATTTATTAGACTAAATAAAAATATTATTTGACCTAATAATTGTTTATGGAAAGGTTAAAAATGTTTCGGGAAATAATTTTTAAAGGACCCAGTTCCTAAGAAAGAATTGTGTCTGTTGCAAAATAGTCTTTTAGTGGCCTTAATATCCCCAGCTGTGTTCGCTGTGGGGACAAAATACATTGGGTTTTAAATAACACGAAGTGGTTTCAAAAGTTTGTTTTAAATAGACAAAGTATTTAACTGTGGGAAAAAAGGATGAGAGCTGGAGGCAAATTGGATTCTATTTTTCCAAAGCTGAAAGTATGTAAAACTGCACCAAGAAATCCTTTGCCCAGCAAAATTAGCAGATGGTCTAAATCCCCTTGGGGTACACAGGCTCAATTCAATGCTTATTTGGGATTATTCATTCAAAGGGTATGATCTCTTCTGAAAATTTAGTAAGCTGGATAGAAATAAACTGTATTACTAAATTTGAGCTTTATAATTTGTCTAGTATGATTTAAAAAGAGTTACTTATGCTTTAGAGAAACAAGAATAACACTCACATAGGTTATTGCTAGTGTTAAACTATTTTCTTACAGAGTTAACTCCTATATGGATTGAACTTCTGGAACAAGGCTTGGTGAAACAAGTATGATGCTATCATCTGTATTTGAGATAAAGCTGGACAGATAGTGAAAACATGGGAGACCAGAGTTAGGTCTCCAAAAGAATCCTTCCCTCAAGAATAATGAGTCAACTCAAATAGAATGAAGTTTATTGTGAATAAATATAATTTCTTTCATTTTGGGTATGGACAAATAAAAACTAAAACAAAATTAAATTATATGATAGGAGAGATGGAGTTTAGCAGCAGCATGTATAAAATTAGCTTGCTGTATTAGTCAGGATTCTCCAGAAAAACAGAACCAATAGGATATATCTCTATCTATCTCAATGTCTTAATGTCTATCTATCAATTTATATATCTATCTAGGGAATGTTTTAAGAAAGAAATTGGCTTATGCAATTGTGGGGCTAGGAAGTCCAAAATCTATAGGGTGGGCTGGAAGGGTGGAAATCCAGTGAGGGGTTGATGCATTCTGGAGCTTGAAATTGCAGCAGGTGGGAACCTCAGGTAAGGCTTCCATGTTGCAGAATTGCTTCTTTCTTGGGAAACCTCTGTCTTTATTCTTTAGGCATTCACATTGGATGAGGCCTATTTACATAACGGAGGGCAATCTGCTTCACTCAAAGTCTACTGATTGTAAATAACAATCATATCTAAAAACCATCTTGATAGCAACATCTAGATTGGTGTTTGAACTAACAGCTGGGCATTATAGCTTAGCCAAGTGGACACATAAAATTAATCATCATACTTGCTTAACAAAAATATGTTTTGGGAGGCGTATGATTTGGAATACTTAAGTAGCAGAACTTTTCAATCCTGTGTGGTATGCTCACTAGCTCCTACCTAGAGGATTATGTTTGATTCTAGAACCAGACATAGAGAAGAGGATGCTGCTATACCAGCGTAGGATATTTAGAAGTGAACATGATATTAGGGAGGATATAACCTATCATAAGAATGATTGAAGGAACTAAAGTTGTTTTGCCTGAAAAGTGTAAAAGTTGGAGATGATGTATAGCTGTATTCAGTTTGCTGTATTGAAATATATAGTGCAGTCACACATAATTTGTATTGCTCCAATAAAAAAGGAGGAAGAATAAGTAACTGTAACAGAAAGAGTTTACTTCACCATAAGGATAAATTTACTGATAGTCATCGTTGCTCCAAAGAACTGTGAGCTCTGTAGGCGGTTTACAAGCACAGACTGGCTTGTTTCATTTGATAGGGATGTATGTATATATCCCTCTATATACACACATATGTGTATATATATGAGTGTGTGTGTGTGTAAGAGAGGGAGAGACACTATGAGACTATGTACATGAATGGTTAGAAGAGATTCAAACATCGAGGGTGTATTGGATTATGTAGATGGCCGCTATCATTATTCAAATGATTTTTGAAATAATTCTTGAATTTTATTTGACATTTGAAAAATTTTAAGCCTATAATGATTTTACATGGCTATGCAGAGCTAGAATAGAAACTGGTTTGACTTCTGCTAGACTACACTTCAATCATCTGTCCTTTGGTGTTTATTACACTTAGTTTTTATCAAGAATAAATATAGAAATAAATAAATAAATATTAATAAATGATTAAAATTAAATGTCCTTATTCTACAGCTCACACTAAGTCATAAAATTTTTTAAAAGGCTATTTTTTTACCAGTAAAATTAAATGACTAAGACCATGTTGTGTTTGTTTCTGGATGGGGGTTCACAGTGCAGGCAATGATCTTAGGACGGTCATAGACACTTTCTCCAAATCAATTTGAAAAGTTAATTATTTGTGTCGGAAACTTATTCACATTCATTTAATAGCCTCATTGCTACTTATCAACAGGGTAGTGCTTATTTTATATTATTAAATGATTTATTTTCTTTCTTATAAAAAATCTGTATTTTAATTTTTTAGAAAACTCCTTTATGGACAATGGTTTTATAAAATCTGTTAGACAATGACCATCCTGAAACAAAAATTAAGTATATGGTGCTTTTTATATGCTGAACATATATACATGCAACTTTGATGCTGAGCCCCATGGACATTCCCTATAAATGGGCATACGAAATCTGCTCTTTAATTCAGGACAATGCCAGTACTGGCTAGCTGGGTAGTGCTGTCCAAAAGCAATGAGATTTTAGTAGAAAATGATCCCATAGTAAGAACATATTATCGACTTGTCAGACTTCTAGATAAGGTGGAAAACTGGAAGCTCAAAGGTTTAATCCAGTCCAAATATGTGCAAATGATTAAAAAACATGAGCAGCATATAAAATTTGGGTGATTTCAATATAAAATTCATATAAAATTTGGGTGATTTCAAATAAAAACCTTGATTGCTTTTTTTTTTTTTTTTTTGGTAAAAAATGGAAGTTTCTGGCAATGTTGGATAACGCATTCCTGGATGGCAGTAATCTTCTGGAAGAGTATAGCCAACCATTGCTACCTTGAGGCGAGGAGGCGAGCTGTGTGCTTTCCATTTGGACATGATTCCTGCTATTTGCTGAATGTGTTCACATGCCCATTCACCAGGTGGCTCTTATCACTTATTTATATCACCTTCCAGCCTTGGTGGTCCTTGAAGTTTGTTTCCTGTTCTAGCGAAGAAGGGATTCTCAATTTAACTACTGGGTTCAGGACAAACTCCCACAATTCTATAATGTGTATTGAAAGTATTACAGTAGCCTGTTTCTAGCTTGCATGTTGCTTAGAATTGTTGGTTTCGAAAGGAATAGCACTATGACAATAGAAGTATGATTAGAACGGTTTTTCCTACCATTATCCAGTTTGTGGCTTTCAACAGAGATTTGCTGGAAATACAAACCATACTTTCAGTGCTTTTATTGTCAAATAGAGCAGTATTGGCGAGCTGATACAGTAATTGCACTTTAATAGCCATCAGCACTCCAATTTACAATTATTTTAAATTTAATGCTTTTGATTACGCATTTCCAGAAATAAGTAAGCTTAAGTAATCCAAGAAACAAGGAAATGCCTTACAAATCTGGGGATGATTTAAAAGCTTTCTTAAAGTTATTCAATATCAGTTACCTAGTAAAGCTAGTTCCTGGAATTGATCATCTGTAAATAAGTAACTGAGAAGAAATTACAGTACAATAAATACTATATTCACCGTGACTTCTTCATTGAAACCATCTATAATATATCAGCAAATCTTATACGTAAGGGGAATTATTTAAAAATACCCCAAAAACAGAGGTTTAAGTATCATGCCATATATGAACAATATATCAGTATTTCCACTAATGGTCTTAAAGTAATAAATTCAGCATTTTAAAAATAACATTTTCCCCTTTTGTGGTAAAATAATATGTACAATACAATAAAGCTTTAGCCTTATAACTGCTTGCTAACATATCAACTAACAATTCATGCTGATCAAAAGTAAGGCTAATTTATTCAGCTTTTAGACTCTGAGATTAGAAATATTTGGGTAAATCACTTGTTGAACTGGGAAATCGATTGTACTTATGTATGAAGCTTGTTTGGGCCTTCTTTCAAGTGTGGCTGGGTCTGTTCTTATAATTCGTCTACAATGCTGTGTGGCCTGAAATCCCATTAGGACATAGAGCCAATTTATTTGTGTATAATAAGAGTATCTCGACTACAACTCATTTTGTAACTAACTGAAAAGCCTATAGCTCTCCTATAATTTAGGTCTGCAGCAAGAAAGTCATTACACTGTGTCTATGAGATACCAACATACTAGTTAAAAATAAAAGGTAAAATGAGCTGGGCCAGGGTGGGGGTAGGGGTGGAATCTCTGATGTTCAAAACTATTTTCTGGCTGCTGGATTAACTGATTATTTCAATCCAAATGAAAAATCAATATAAATATATATTTATGTTGCTCAGTTTAGGCCCATTGTAAAGCAAAAACAAAGGAACTCTGAAAATGAGGCTAAACATTTCGATGGATGCTACAAATGTCATGAAGCATAGGGGTTTAGAGATACAAATTTCTTACATTTGTTTTATAATGTGATGTTTTAGTGTGAATCTAAAACTTTGCTTTAAAGAAAAAATGTAATCTGCTTTTCTCATATTGAAAAGGTACTTATATTGAATAATATAAAGGACATAATCCTCCCACAAGCAAGATCCTAAAGTACTGACTTACTAATGATCCTTAATTTACAGCTCCGTGACAAGGAGGGCTTTTTACTTTCATTTTCCAACTGGAGTAATTCAGTCATTGAGAGTTTAGTTATATGACTTTTAAAGGATGACAGGAATGAGCCATTTAGTTTGAAGAAACAGATACCAGTCAGAATGCCTTCTTAATCTAAATTCAGCCTTCTTTAGGGAACTAAAGGGCACTGGTCACTTTTCCTCTGATTATGAAACATTAAGTCCTTTTCTGGACAGGATAACTCCTGAGCTTTCCACTTCTGGTGCTATCAGATAGTGATGAATATTTCATATGCCTAAAATTATTCCCTGATAAAGCATATGATGCATGTACAACTAATCAAATATTCAGCCAAGTCACCCAGCTTGGAAGACAAGAAATCTCCCTGATAAGGGGCTCCATGTTTTCCAAAAACTGGTAAAATTTCCTTTGAAATTTTGTGAAATGTATGACATTGTTGTTCATCACATTTTAAAAGTAAAATAGTAACAAATAATGTCAGCTACTTTATCTCAACTATTTTATCTTTTCCTTGCTGAAAGCCTTTAGTGGAATTGCTACTGTCTTTTTAGCTAACCAACTTGTAGAGTATGTGGGTAGTGGTATTCAATATTTATGAAATGCTCATTTTCTCATAGGACAGAGCTACTGATATTTTTCTATAAATGACAGAATTTGTTAATTGCTACTTGAACCTGTTGCATTTTCATTTTATGTTTTAAAATAGTAGAAGACATGATGGATATGCATTCAAAGCGAAACCTGAAACATTGCTTGAAAATATCTAGCTTGATGCTTCGTTATAGAGTAAAACACACATGAGTCTCTGGAGAATGAGAAAAAGTTGCAGTTACTGTCAACATAATTAGGAAGACCTAAAAAAAGTTTCTCATGATCACTTAAATTATTTATTTACTTATTTATTATTGATACATAATAGATGTACATATTTGGGGGTACATGCAATAATTTGATACATTAATGTTTTTATGTTTTTAATGAGTGCTTAACCCCCTCAAATACAAGACAGATTATATTAAAGGTATTTGAAAAATCAGTAACTCGTGCACCTCACATTTATTCGTGGGTAGATTAGTATTATAAGTATGCTTTTTCGTGGAGCTGACACTTCCCTGTAGAACATGAGCCTGGATTTGTTTGGTGTAGAAAGTACCAAGCTCTCACTCAACACTAAACAGAATATAGAAAGCAGTGTGAATAGCTTCTGGCTATTATATTTTTAGTGGTTACATTAGATTTTAAATCACTTACCATTTAGGGAAAGAGTTTGGTCCAGGGGGTTGACTAGAAATTTTAAGAGGCTGAACTCTTAGATTTTAATCTCAGTTTGCAGTAGCCATAGGCAGCTTGCCTCTATCCCAGAGGTAATTGAGAATGTAAATGTTGTTAAAGTACCCTGAGCCAATAGACTAAAATGAAATCTTATAAAGGTGTAGGCCGGTGGAATCACTGGTAGCGCAATGTGCTTTTTTTAGGGTAGCCATCATTATTAAATGGCAGATGGAGTAATACGAATCAATACAAAAGCATTCAATCTTGCACACAATTATCCCTAAGCACAGTAGTGCATTTCAGTACTAAAATAGCAGCAAAGTATTTCACTACTTCACTATGGCCAAAACATCTTGAAAAGTGTTCGCTGTGGTGCCTGTATCCCAGCTTCCCACTCTTCTTTCCAAAGAGGAATCATAATAGCTTTTGGAGCGGAATGCTTAGATGACTTCCAGTTGGGTCCCAGGCTCCAAAGGCTGGTGGAGGTGGGAGTTGCTTGGAGGCCCCTAAACAAAAGCAGAGGTTATGAAGCAGTTTCAGTGTCTAGCTTCCTCTTGACAATTGGGTCCTGTTGGGTTTTTTGCATTGTCTGCCTCTTAGTCATTATTATTCCAATCAAACAAGTTTTCACGGTGATATTCCATATCCTGTTTTCATCACTACGTGAAATGTAGTATTGAAAGGGCCCGGCATCTTTCACGAAGCACAACAGGACATTGATAACTGTGCAGATTAGCTCCCCTTCCAATCCCAGGCCTTGTTTCTTTATGATTTTTTTCAGCAGGCTTTCCCTCATCAGGCTGATGATAGCTCACTTCACATATACCACTCACGACATCTGTACAGCATAAAATACAAGATCAAACACAGGTAGGGGGAAAAAAAAGAGGAAAGGAATGAAATGAAAACAAAGAGAAATAGAAGGAAACAAAGGTCCCTAAAAGATGAGCTCAGGTTTCATGGTGGTGATGACTGGTTTTATAAAACCTTGTGAGACCTGTGGAAGCATTTGCTTGTCTAAAATTCAGTTTTTTCTTTCTTTCTTTTTTTTTTTTTTAAAGACATTTCAAAAAGACCAGCTCTTCTCCTATTTGAAGGCTTGACTCTTTTCTGAAAAAGTTTGGTAAGGTCTGGCATTTGAACACTCAGCCACATGCAGCAGAACCTAGCACATGGAGGACAGCTGACTCCACAGAACCAGGGACTGGGGTAAGTGCCCAGCACTGAAGCCACCGGAAGTGACTAAAAATGCTGCCTTTTTACTAAGCATGGAAGATTCAGTTTAATTTAATAACGGTTTCTCTTTAACACACAAGACAACGTCCAGTAAAACTCCTATAGTTGTTGTGGTTCCAGTGATGGTTAAAGTTTGGCCTGGGAAGTATCTTAAATATAGCAAAAGGAGGTTACAAACATCTTCCCCTATTTGGGTGCAGGAAGATAGAAACAAAATTGTATTTTGTAAACTTCAATTTATCCCAAATATTTGTATTATATTTGGAGAAAGGACCGAGTCTTTTGGCAGTTTCTTCAATCTTGAGGTTGAGGCTTGAGGTCAAAAGTTGTGCAGGATTTACCACACCATTGTGTTTCAGACATGAATTCCAACCACAGACTTTGCCAGCAGGCTACAGCCCACACATGCTCCATGAATGGAAGCAAACAGTGTATATTTTAGATTTCTTATCAGGGTTCTATTGCACCAGAGAAGCTGGCTGGATATGTGTGGCATCATCTCTAATTACAATGATGATATGATAATTGAAAATGATTATGGTGTGATTTTCTTTTAAATAAAAATTATTCTAATGATTAGCCTAGTATTGTTAAAATTGACATGGAATCTCCCATAACCTGGGAGAAGTTATTTATGAATAAGGGGAAACATTGTGATTTCCATTTCTTGGGTGATCTCTAAGGCTCCTTCCATTCCAATGGCTTCTTCCATTTTGCCTTTGGAAAAACCAGTTACTTTTTGGTGTTAAGGAAGAGACCGTGTTTGTGTATCTGAGATACTGATCTTTTGGGTTTTCAGGGTTATGACATTATTCATTTTGCTCCTTTGAATTGGTTCTTATAATTCACTTTAAGGGTCAAATAAAAAGGAAAATCAAAAACAGCGCTAAACTGTCAGTTTAAATAAATTTGGTAGCAATAACGAAGAGGTTGAATTTAGTTAGACATCTAATATTTCTCTTAATACATAATTGAAAATCTCTATGATGTTATTTTTCAGTCACTAGCTTTCCCTTATGTGACACATTTCAGAACTTCCATTTGAATAACTGCACCTAGTTTTGTATTTTTAAGTTTCCCTGTGTAAGTTTTTATTTTTCTTTACTATTATAATACTTAGGTAAATATAAAAATCTAAAAATGTATATATTTTCATTTTACAGATTTTTCAGAAACAACCTCAAAAAAAAACACGCAAAGTTATCATTATTGTTAATAGCCATGTAATATAGTAACAAGATCATGGTAGATATTACAGCAAATTCTACATTTCTTTGTTTCTCTCTCACTTGTTTTTCATGATTCTGGGAACTAAGGGAAGATTCTACATTTCTTTCAAGACATTTAAAGCTTATTTTCCCCTTAAAAGGGCCCATAATGCAGAGGTAATAAACCACTGAATTTTTTTTTTTTTTTTTTGCAAGGACTCCTTATTTTAAACGTAACTTTTGAACCACTGAATTGTGAGCAGATGCTCAGATTGTAATCTATTCGGTTATGATATCAAACAGTAAATGGCTAAAGATACATGTTTTCATAGCTTTTTCAGCAGCCTGAATAACATTAAGTTCATGAGTAGAGAATGATCATCTTTTGTATCATTCAGAAATGTTTGCTTGCAAGGAATTCATCTTTTTGGTTAATTTACCTAATTTGTGCTTTATTTTCTTTCTGTATTTAAGCTGGAATGTAAAGTAGGTCAAGGCTATTAATTAAGCTTGATCTGGTTTGCTGTGTTTGTCTTCATTATAAAATGGTGTAGCTGGAAGCCAGACACAACAGCTCTACCAAGACATGATAAAGTAAAGCACTAGACTGAATTTTACAGATTCAGAGTCACTGCTGATTATTATTAGATGTCTAAGTTGATTTCAAGTGGGAAATTATAGGAATTTCAAACTCTCAAGACTTGAATGATGAGGTAAAGAAAGGTACACCTTAAAAAAGCAGCTGATCAATTCCACCAGTTTGAATGAACATCATGGTATTTTATTGCTAACGGACAATGGCCTTTATCAAGGCTTACAAAAGAATATATCAATGAGAGAGTACTGAAAGACAATATTTGCTGAAATGAATTTCCTTAGAAATATATTGTGTCCTGTCCCCCAGATTTATATGTTGTGTGGTTTATAGTCATAGTCTAATTGTTTATAGCAGGGTCAGCAAACTTTTCTGTAAAGGGCCAGATCGCAAATATCTTAGTTTTTGTTGGTGTCTGTTATGGTTACTAAAGTACGCTACTGTATCTCAAAAGCAGCCAAAGAAAACTTAAACACAGATAAGCTGTGTTCCAATAACATTTCATTTATAGATACTATACTTTGAATTTCATGTAATTTTCACTTTTCATGCAAGGTTATTCTTCCTTTGATTTTTTTCAACCATTTGAAAAATGTGAAAACAATTTTTAGCACATAGACCATACAAAAATAGGTGATGGGCAGAATTTGGCTTGCCGGCTGTAGTTTACCAATCCCTTGGTTTACATTTTAATTTTCTGGAAGTCACAATAAGATATCCTAGAACATCAAGAAATACATTTAAAAAAACAAAATTATATACATGGAGCTTTATGGATTTTTTCTTGGAAAGTGATAAAAATATTTAAAAAATTATGAAACCAAAGTTTTGTAAAGTGGCTAAGCCACAAGAATAGTAAAGTTAAAGTTATACCAATATAATGATTTTGTTATTTCTATTTTTGTATCTGTGAAAAATAGAGATGCTGAATTCAAAAATATATTTAGTTCGATTAAAAGTTACCTGAGGCCAAATGAAACTGTCAGTGGCTTTGTTTGTAAACTTAAGATTCTCTATAAAATGAGATTAACTTGAACCTTTCACTAACATTGTAAGTTCTTGAATCTAAAATTTCACCATTCAAAAAGTAAGAGAGACTGAAGACCACTCATTGTTATCCATTAGAATTTAAAGTATGATATTTGCTCATATGTGCTTATCTGAGAAAAGCCAGAGTTACAACTACACTCTCTCTCAGTTGAACACACCATCATTACATGATAGAATATAAATCTTGTTTATATTACATGAATTGTACTTTGAAATTAAATCATTTTTCTTTCTATAATATTATGGAATTGGAAAGAATTTGTGACCAACTTTTCTTTATATTTCAAATGTAATTTATCACAATTTTCATGTAATAAGTTATAATAATTGAATAATTTTTAAAAACTACTCATCTTTTAGAGATTTAAAATTGTTATCCATAGAGTACACACATTTAAAAAACTTTTGTGCATTTGTGTATTATGTATTTGTGCTCATGTATTTGAATTTTGGCAGAGCAATTCTAATTAGAAACCTATTGAATAAATATTTAAAAGTAAGGTAATATGTTTCTATTTTCTAAAATTATTTATCAATTCTATTAAAATGTGTGCCATCACTGTCAGTGAAGTGTAAAGGAGACTTAGTAGAAGATTGTATTGTTTTACTTTTTTTAGTTTATAAAAATCAAAGTTATTTACAGGGCATAAAAAGTACAGCTGAACCTTGTTTTAAAAAGTGAACCAATTAATTAAAGCTACTTATAGAACATAAAAATACTAGTGAGACTTAAAAAAAACTGAACCAAGGAACTCACTAAATTCAAGCAATTTTTAATGTGAGTTTTATATATGTGGGTACAATTTCAAATCAATTTCTAGACCCCAAGTCCCATTTTCTTTTGTATTAAAAACATACAAAAATAAATATACATTATTTCTAGTGATGGGTAGATTGATTTGATGATTTTAGTTTGATTGATGTTTAGAAGAAATTGAAAAGTTTAATTAATGATGGAATGTTTAAACAGTAAAGCATTATCTTGAGGACTAAATGTTGGCACACTTAATTTTCTACATTTTGATGATATGGCACTATCCCCTTTGTAGCAAGGTAATCATTCATTTAACAAACATTACTTGAAAATCTGCAGTGGATCTGGCACTCTAGCAGCTCCTAAATACAAAGACAAATATAATACTCTTCCTTTCATGAAGCTTAGAGATTTACTAGGAAAGAACAAAGATGTGCATCCAAAGAGAGATTTTGCCCCCTAGGAGACATTTGGCAATGTCTGAAGATATTTTGGGATGTCACGACTTGTGGGGGAACTATTCCTGGTATATAATGGGTAGAAGCCAAGGATGCTGTTAAATATCCTACAATGCTGTTATGGCATCCTACAACAAAGAATTATCTGGCCCAAAACATCAATAGTGCCAGCTTTGAGAAATGCTGATCTAAATGCATAGCATTTTTAGAACTGCTGTTATAGAATGACGCATAGACTTTGATGAAAATACAGAAGAAGTGGTCAATTCTATGTGCAAGACGGGATTGTTTTGATAGAGGAGTGTCTTGAAAGAAGAGCGTGGGAAGATTTTTGAAAATCTGAACAGAGAGATGGCTTTGTGGAGGGCTGGCGGGCTTGGGAAGAGCTGCTTTATAGCTGGAAGCAGTAAAGTGAGCAAAGATACGGATACAGAAAACAACCTACTGAATTTGGGAACCGTAGTAAGTCTAGAGTGGATACGATGGGCATAGGGAATAGAAACATTCTATTGGGCAGATAAGAACTTTTTGTTGTTGTTTTTTGCCGTGTCATGGAATTGGAGCTTTCTCCTGAATGGTGTTGAAAATAATAAAGGGTTTCAAGCAGGGACATGACATGCTTAGGCAGTCTATTTATAGGATTCATCAACCTTGGTGTGAAATGTCATGGTTATTTAAGAAAGCACAAAATGTTGTATCATTTGATCAGAAAAGAGCCACAGAGAGCGAGTCTCTCAGTGGGAAGAAGGATCCCATCTTTTTTCCTTACAATTGTTTTACTTTTGGTCCAAACCTTTTCACTTTATTTGTAAGAACTCTATCAAAGAAATGCAAACTGAATTCATTTTCAGTGGGTTCATAAACGCGCGATGTTGCTGATTGGCTGACTCCTTCAGGCTTAAACTGCCATGTTGTAGCATCAGGGAGCATTATCCTTTCTTGGAAGTTCTGTTTTCAGATTCCAGCTATGGAGTCATGGTGAGGAAATAGTAAATATGCTTACCAGTAACAAAAGACAACTAGAAATGGAATCTCAAGTATAGCAAAACCTTATTCCTCTATCTCAGTAGTTCGTAATCTCAAACGCTTATTAGAATCACTGCGGGAGAAATTTGGACATTCATATTTCTTAAAACTCCTCAGGTAACTCAAATTAGCAGTTAGGATGCAGACCATTATATTATCTTAACTCAAGGATCTCTCCTATAAACACAGAATATTAATCTTCCAATTTTATTTTGGCTCCGTAATGATTTTTTAAAATATTTTTTTCTCCAGTGAACTCACCTTCTTATTTCCATTAAAAATTAAAATAAATGTGCATTTTCTAAGCATACACCAACTTTCAAAGAGCAGCTTTCTGACATTGTTACAGTACAAGAGGGACCTCGACTATGATTTCTCACCTAACGTTCATGAGTTAGGTGAATCTCAAGTAGCGGAGAGATAGCTAGAGATTTCAACGTGGAGTTTTTCGATGGTGGCAATGCATACTCTGAAAAAGTCCTATTTTGTGCTGCGCAGCTCTGTAATTGATTGGTTAACATGGCTAGTAAGCAGTGTGCTAGCCATGGAAAGGCTGAGAGTTTGCTTTTCCTGCAGCCCATTCTCTACTCTTCAGCTATAGGTCACATATTCCATCCTAGGTAGCTGTTTTGGAAATGGGGGTTTTCTTACTAGAGTGCTACAGGAGAAACTGTGTACCAATGCTAATTCATCCTTGTAAAAAGTAATCAAAGATGTCAGTCTTAATCCTTTGTTTACAAATAGTCATTAATTATCTGCTCTATGTAAGGGGATGATTTTCTTTTATCCGTCAGGAAACAGAAAGGAAACAATGGTTCAGACTTTGTTCCCTATGAATTAATTACAACACTGCATCAATGAGCAAAAGAGAAAACACTATTGTTATAAATTGTCCTCGTCTCTCCAGTGTCTTGAATATACATATTTTTGCATTTCCTTTCTCTGCCATCAAGTTTTCCCTTTGTGAAAAATTTTCTTCTAGATACAAATTTCCTTCTAGGTACCTTCATATTTTTCTCCTTTAATTCACAAATGAATGCCCTATATCTATTCCCTCTACTTCCTTACCATAATATTATATATTTATAACAAGCATTTTCCCAAGACACACACAACTGAAGAATCAATCAAACTCTATAATCCAACTTTGAGTCTTTACCTAGAACTTGGGAAAATACATTTTCTCTCAACATTGTTCTTGTAAGTGTTCGGTCTTGGAATGCTAATTTCCTCTTGTTTGCTTCTTCTGTGAACCCAATCAAAACTTGTCTGTGGGTGGGAAGATTCAGCCCATGGGTACCATGCTGCTGTCTTGTTCTAAACCAGTAACTTTTAAACTTTTTGACTATGACTCATGGTAAGATATGTTAATAGTGATCTAATATATACACACCTATAAATGCATACAAAGCACATATATATTTTAGGAATACAGTACATACACAGTGCTCTCTAAGATGTTCCATTCTATTCCAATACTTTCTATTTGCTCCTATATTATGCTATCCTATTCTGTTTCATGAAAAATGCTGCTCTTGACTCATTAACCAATATTCTAGCACATTGTTCATTGCAAATCATTGTTCTAATCCCGTGATTTTCAGCAGGGCCTGTGGAACAGGGAATTAGTAAAACTCTCCAGGGTATGTAGGTAGTTTGAAAAATAGCTGTTTTTATTTTGTTGTTGTTGTTGTTGTTGTTCCATTACTTTGATTTATTTTTAGTGAAGAAAGCTAATTTATTTAGAAGTTCAAATATCACATACAGGAGGAAATTTGACTATTTTATGTTTTTCAAATATCTAATCCCTGATCTTCTTCAAGTCCATTTATATTTCATCTTTGTTTTATGGCACTGACCAAGGAATAGACCAAACTAAACAGCTATTGACATTCAATTGGCAAGTAGTTATGTATTTCTGGATGATATCTTTTGTGTGAGTCTCTGGGTAGAGATAGTTTTGCCATGATGAATCTTGATTTTCATACTGTTCTTGATAGAATTTTACCAAAATATTATGAAATTTATTATATATTATAATATACAGAAAAGGTGGAGGTCTTCATGCCTGTAAATGTTTATGTTCAAATTTGCCAAAAATCCTGATTTACTAGATATAATGCAACATTATCTGCAATCCAAACCAGAATAATACATCTTTCTGCTCACCTCCTCCCTGCCCCTGGTCCTAGCACCAGTAAAGTAACTTTTCCTTTGACAGAGATCCATTGCTAGAACATCTTAGCTTGCCTACTGTGGCTCACAGCTATTTCTAGAGCTTGCCTGGTGTTTCAGATCCCAAAGAACATTTTGGTTATTGAGATAGGAGCTGAAAGTTATGTTTAGCGTTATGTCTCATATCCCCAACTTTGACTATGGTAGGGATATAATTTTCTTAGAATTATGTTCATTTCATCTAAGACACAAAAGCATGTTAGCTATCTTCTTAAGTAATAATTTTCCTTCCCTTCAATGCTTTCATTCTCCAATATCTTGACACCATTTACTTTGATCCTTTAAATAAGTTAGTCTTATTTCTACTTCTATGCCTTAAGTCTATTAGATGAAATATCCTTTGCAAATTCTATAACTTAGTTATATTATATTATATTTCAAATATACAAACATTGAAATAGTATAATTAGTATAATCATTAACATTTTGACATATTTCCTATACACACGCACACACATACACGCGCACACACACACACACACGAACATTTTTTAAAGAGCCATTTCAAAACAATAATACTGCCACTACTTAAAAGTTAGAATTGGGCTGGGTGCGGTGACTCACGCCTGTAATCCCAGCACTTTGGGAGGCTGAGCAGGTGGCTCGCCTGAGGTCAGTAGTTCGAGACCAGCCTGGCCAACATGGTGAAAACCCATCTTTACTAAAAATACAAAAATTAACCAGGTACGGTGGTGCATGCCTGTACTCTCAGCTACTCAAGAGGCTGAGGCAGGAGAATTGCTTGAACCTAAGAGGCAGAGGTTGCAGTGAGCCGAGATTGTGCCATGGCACTCCAGCCTGGGTGACAAGAGTGAAACTCTGTCTCAAAAAAAAAAAAATCAGAATTCATACTTAATTCTTTCCTTTTAATTATTAATTTCCAATGTAAAGATTTGTGTAATGGTTATCTTCATTTGTCTATGAGTGATTTTATGAAATCCATAAAATAGAAGCAATTAGTATAGTGCTAACTGAAGTGTTTAAAACTAAGGGCTTAAATTTTAGGTTCTCCCAGATTTCAATATTGATTGTTCAGTAATACTTTTAGGTATATATGCTACTTGATCCAACTGGCTAAAACTTTTGTGGATGTGATTTCATCATGTCTGAAAGTATCATATTTTGTGGATGTAGTTTTATTGTTCACAAGCAGCTATAAATTTTAGAAATTATTTCAGGAGAGGTTTTTAGTTGTCTTCTTTTATATTACTTATAGCAATAATGCAACTATTTAAGAAAAACATTTAGCCACTTGACATCAATTTCCAGATCTAAAGAGCAAAGGCAGTTCTGTTTGCTTCAACACCTTCCTGAGTGAGGTCATGAAGTTTAACATTACATCCCCTCAAACAGGTCAACAACTAATTAAAAAAAAAATCATGAACGTTAATGAGAACAGGGTTGAAAATGTGTTTTGGGCAGAATAAAGTACCATTATAAATTACAGCAGCCTATTTTATTTCGTGATTGTTGCTTCCTAAAGGCCATTGAGAAACAAAAACGTAGACTCAAAAAGAAATAAAAGTATACCACCAATAGCGACTTATTTTTTTCACGTAATTTTAATTTTGCCATTTCTGTCTGGAAGGAAGAACAAAATCATCCAAAAGCAGAAGGGCTAATGTTTCTCCTTAGCAACATGGAGATTAGGCTGTAAGATCTCTTGCTGATTTTCTCTCTTAAACAATGACCAGAGGGAGATATGAGTGTTGTGGGGATGCATCACTTGCCAACTCTTCAGTTGTCATGGATAAAGCAAGAAGACAATGGAAGATCTCTAAATCTTTTTGGAATAGTAAAGCCTACATTCTGATAAAGGAGGTGATATTTGAAGGTGGTCCTAGGGAACGTATTACTATTTTATCCCCCAGTTGCTAAAACATCATAGTTTCACAGGCACTTTATCTCTAGGGCAATACTTCATTTCACATATGAAGTATTTGGCACTAAGACCCAGCATGTGACATCCCCAAGAGCACACACACAATTAGTGGCAGAATGAGAACCAGAGCCTACAATTATATTTATTCAAGGAGTGCCCTGGTGTGTGGCATAAATGACATGTTACATGAAATACACAGACAACATGAAAACGCAAATATCTCGGTGAGCCTCTAAAAGTTGTTGGCAGGCTCAGCCCTCTACTTATGGTGGTAAAGCATTTTTTTTCCTTAAAAAACTTTCACTACCATTAGATCATAGAGACAATTTCCTATATTAACTTCTGTAAGTTTTACTGTTTTTAATGCGATTATTACAAAGTTGAAGTGCTTCCCTTTGATTAAAATGTTTTTGAGGAAGAAACAGATATTCTATGCAATTAGTGAAGTCACATCAAACTGGTATTTTTATTAACAAACTCAACTATATATTCTCGGAAAAAAGAGGGAAGTGCTATTAATGAAAATAGTATGTGTAGTCTTCCTGTTGTTTCGGTCAATGAATTTATTTATGACCCTGTATAAATGTGAGAGACAATATCAAACAGATTTGCTTCCATTGATTTTTGTTCCCATATAACTCTCTTAGTGTGAGCATCTCACCTTGTAGTCTATGATTTTATGGTTTAAAGAAGTGAATCTTACATTTAACATGGCTTCTGAAGCAAAGCAACCACTTTTTTTTGTGTTCACTATGATGTTTTTGATCCCCTACATTGAATTATTTAAAAATATATTCTAAAGTTTTAAGAATTAATATTCAAATAAAAAACTAGGCCCAAATCTAGTCATTCCTCAAGATTTTAAGTTCAAATTCTGACTTAAAAACATTCAATAATAATTTTTAAGTGGGCTTTGAAAAATGTTTCATCTTATATACAAAGCCAGTCGATTGATGTACTGAAAAGGAAATCAAATATACTACATTTTTAGTAGGGGCAGTTTAATATGTTTACAGGAGTTTAATTATCTGCTATTAAAAAATCTCAAGCATTTAACTAATGCTTAAAAATTAAAAAATAAATTTGTTCAATCTTAGGTTTATTAAATAACTATACATATATATATGTAACCTTGGTGATATATATAACCTTGGTAGCATTTCAGTTTTACATAAGAAGTTTCAATTGTTTACTTGTTACACATTTTAAGTCATAATAAAAAGACTAACCGGTTACTTAAGTAGGTCAAATTCTTTAACACATTTGAACTGCTAAAACAAACAACATGCATAGATTCTTTAACATTAAAATATTTATCTAATTGTTGATTCTTTTAAACATGTGCTTACATATGCCTAGGGTTAAATGATGCTCATCCATTTGAAATGCATTTATCTTCTAAACTAACTGAAATTACTTATTAGTCAAAGTTTTGGCTGGTACCATGGCTAGATTTTTATTTGCAGCCATCATGCAACATAATCCTATTTATAGTCCATGTAAGGACTTAATAAATTAGGGAAATTCATTTCATTGTTGTTATAGCCCACATAACTCATCTAGCTCATGTATCTAAGTATCTAACATCCCTTAGATGCAAATGACGCATTACCCAATTCTCTCTGCAACCATGCAGCTTTTAATATTTGATTAAACTTTGCATTTCTTGATTCTTAACATATTTGAATAACTTGTCATGCCACTTTATTTCTGATTTGACAGAATCTTGCATTTTCTCCCATTCTTCTGGTCTGGTAGGACCATGGAATTACAAATTTAAAATGTTATCTGAGGAAGGGGAATTTCTTTATTACAAGAGACTAATGGAATATAACAACCAAATGTAATACATAATTATTTTCACTTAGTTGTATTATCTCCTTGGCCTATTTTAGGGTTTCCTGGATTGGGGGGAGGGGAAGCTATGTAATATATTTTTTATGAATTGAGAAAGTTTGACTATGACTTGATATTGGATTGTAACTGTCTTGAGACTGATAATGCCATTGTGGTTATGTGAAGAAGCGCCTTATTCTTATGAGATGTGTGTTGGAATATGGATCATAATATCTAAAACTTAATTCCAAATGACTCAGTGTCCACCACTACCATGACAGATAGATGGATGGATAAATAGATGGATGTATATGTGTTTGGATAAATACATAGATAGAAAGATGAGAAATACAATATCTGATTGGAATCTCCATGTCTCAAGGTTGTATTAGACTCTGTTATAGTCCTAGTTTCTGAGAATGTAACTTGTGAGTCATTCTTGATTCCTTTTTCATACTCATTCTGCACCTAGAATGCAACAAGTCCTGTTATTTCTTTTTCAAAATAATATTTTCAGTATGTTTACTTTAATGCACCCCTAGTAGTATATCGCTAGCACTCAATTCAAAGGTGTTCAGTGATTTTCCATTCCACTTAGGAGAAAAGGTACAGCCCGGCCCTGCTGCCTACAGGGAGACTTAACTTCTGGTCCTCTCCTCCTAGCTCAGGATGATGGACTTTCTTCCAAAACAGTTTCACAAACTATTGACTGTTTTGATATTTGAGGACCTATGGTCATGCGATGAATGCTACCTAGTTCGCCTTGCTCCAGCCCTCATCTGACTAACTCGACTCAGTCCTTCAATACTTTTCAACTATCGCATTTCTCAGAAAGTCTTTTCTTGACACCTGCCATCTAAATCAGGTTCTACTGTGCTTTACTTTTCATTCATAGCAATTGCCTAGTATATTTTGTAAACATTTTTAATGTGCTTGATTATTAATTTAATAACTCCCTCCGTCTTTAGTCTATAAGCTCTGTGTGGGTAAAGCCTATGTTTGTTTTGCTTACTACTGGCTTCCCAGGACCCTGAGTCCAACACTTAGAAACTGCTCACCAAAAATATGTGAAATAAATAAGTTAATTAATTAACAGAAATCTCAAAGAGAGGAGTACTATTGGAAAAAGAGCTGTTTTATTCTTAGGAAAGGGTTGACAAAGATGTGAAATTATATTGCCGTTATTTGTTGTTGGTGCCCATGAACATACTTTTGAACATTGGGGAGTGGGTTTATATTCAGCCAAAAGATATTGACATTGTGTCCCTTGTGATTGATTTCTATGTTGTACCTTCTCATAAATATTTTGCCTATCATCTCTATTGAGAAAGAAATATATTTATTCTGAAGTAATAATACTAATAATCAAGTTTATTAGAGGGAAATTAGCAATTAAGATAACTAGTAAAATTATTATTTTATTATTAATTTGTTATGATTACACTTCATGAAAGGAGGAAGGAAGTCAATATGCTAGCATATCTTCAATGCTACTTCAGAAGAATAAAATGTGCAAATATCTTGAAAAGGAACCTGGTGAATTATTAAGGGAAAGCTTTTAAAGTGACGTAGTTCAATCTGTCATTTCACTTACTCCCCCAAAAGTAAGGTACTACAATAAATGTTCTAAACACTGTAGATCATTTAAATGCTGTAGATTACTTGAGAAAACCCTCAACAGAAAGACAAATGAGGAAGGCAGGCAAAGGGAAATAAATGAACACTCAGTTTGTGTCAGAGAAAATTGGAGTAGGTTTTTCTCTTAGGAGCAGCCTTTAGCTTTCATATTTACTTATGGTATACGTCAGAATCTTAAGAGCCATAAAATTTCTGAATGTCTTCTTGATGGCTAAACATATTTCCTGCTTTGTTTGAGGCATTATTCCTAAAGTACATGGTGTGTTTTTTTCTTTGTTTAGCAAGACAAGGACATTCTACATTAGTGAATGTATATGTACATAATAATGAATATTTCCAATGAAGGTCATATATTTTCATTTTTTTAAAAATATTTATGTTGACTCGATTGTTCAAGTGCAAGATAAAGATAAAGAATGTAGAGCTTCAGTCTAGACGCCCCATCAGAAAACATGTTTCTTTATTAAGGAGTTGTGATCCTTAGCACTTTAAAACTAATGATTTATAGTCGGGCATGATGGCCCATGCCTGTAATTCCAGCACTTTGGGAGGCCGGGGTGTGTGGATCGCCTGAGGTCAGGAGTTCAAGACCATCCTGGCCAACGTGGTGAAATCCCGTCTCTACTCAAAATACAAAAATTAGCTGGGCATGGTGGCAGGTGCCTGTAATCCCAGCTACTCAGGAGGCTGAGGCAGGAGAATCACTTGAACCCAAGAGGCAGAGGCTGTGGTGAGTCGAGATCACACCATTGCACTCCAGCCTGGGTGATAAGAACGGAACTCTGTCTCACAAACAAACAAACAAAACAAACAAACAACACTAATGATTTTGGAGGGTGATTTAATATGTACTTTTCCTGGAGAGTAGACTGTGTAACATCAAGATTCTTAACTGGGCAATACAGTTGCCTACCTGTGTGGCTTTAGTGCCTGTTTACCTAGGATCTATTAGTTATCCAATGCTGGAGTAGAGTTTCATCCTTTAACTTAAACTTTGATCTCTGTTAAAATACGCACATTTTTTTTCCTCCTTTTTCCTGAGAACTTTAAATGTTTCCAGTAATTTAAACCTTAATGAACTGTTGTGATCTTTTCTGCAGAGCAGGTTTGAGTGAGTGATACAGAAGCACCAGGTCTGAGGCCATGCCCCTGCAGGAAAGGCAGCCTATGGAGAGTAGCTGCTCAGTAAATGCAGAGGAGAGCCAAGAATGAGAGGACTGGGGCATCACCAATGCCAAAGAACTCGTTTCATAGTTTTGTGAATCTGTGTGATAAAAAGTTAGCTTTAGTTTATTGGGGAAAAGTGCATGAATCTCAGATTGATGTTTAACATTTGAAGAGATGATATTTAGTTTGAATTTTCTATTTTTCTTTCCAACTATAACAACAAATCAGCCTATATCAAGGCAATAAAATTAAGGAAGTTTAAAAGTTTGATAAACTGTTGAGCTCATTTGTCTCTGCAAAAGTTATTTCTTGAGAGCAGATAAAGGCACTTTCGAACATGTTCACTTTTTTTTTTTCAGGTCACAGGGGTGCTATTTAATAAATTACTTTTCTCAGGCACTAAGAGCCACCTTTATTCATCTGAAAAGGTTAATGCAGATTTTTAAAGTGTCCAAGTTATTCCCAAAGAGTAATTTGTGCACTAGGAAAGTCTATTTTATTTGAGAAGTACCTAAATAGCAAGAAAAAAAAGCAAGTGAGGTATACGTTATAGACACAGAGATCTGGGTTATTCATAATCAATGTTCCCCACCAGCAAGCTTCATTTATATGGGTTAGTTATATATCTCTGACCACTTTATTTAAAATTTCAACATTTCTTCCCTTCCACCTTAGAACTTCCTACTATTCTTCTTGCTTTATTCTTCTCCGTAGCGCTTTTCACAAATATACTCTATATTTTACTTATAGATTTTGATTCCTTCTGACTGCTCTTAGAAGTTAGAATGTAAGTTCTATGCAGATATGCAGATAAAAAATTTTCTAATTGCTGTACCTTAGCATCTCCCCACCCCTTGGAGCGTACCAGACACATATAAACATTCAGTAATTATTTGAACAGCGTACACAAGAATAAATCAATACTGATCAAATTTACCAAGGAAATTGCCAAATTTCCATTTGATTTAGAATTATATGCATCATTTTCTGGAAGGCAGTGCCACATATAATAGTTGAGGGTGGTTTCTGGAGTCATTGTTCTGGGCGTGAATCCTGATTCTGACACTGGCTGTCTGCTTAGCATTGGGCAAATTACTTCAGATTACTGTGCCTTAGTGTTCTCATTCCCCAGTATAAGGAGAATAAATTACCTGTGTCATAGTTAGAAAACACATATAAAAGTACTTAAAACTCTCTGGTACACAGTCAGCTCTTAAAACTTGTAAGTATTGCGTTAAATCAATTTTTGAAAAGAACAATATTCTTTATGCACTCACTGCCTAAATGAAATAGTCATGAAAATTGTGTAGATATTAACAAATATTTTGTCTCAATCATCTGAATTATTTAATTCAAAGCATATCTTAAGCATACATTATTAATATATTTTACTTTCTGAAAATCAGTAGGACATTAATTTCATTTATTTGAAAAGCTCCAATCAAGTCAAACAGAGTAATGTCATAATTCCAAATGTCAAGCTTGGTTTTGAATTCTGCATTGCCATTTACTATGTCTGTGATCCTGTGCGAGTCAATTAAAATCTTTAAGCTTTGGTTTTCACATTTTTAACATAAGTAAAAATTAAATCTATGTAAGTAGTTGAATATTAAACATAGAACAGTGCCTGGTACATACAGTAACAGATCTCAATAAAAAGATTAAACAAAGATTATTTTATATTAAAATCTAAAGAACAATGTTTGTGACAGAACTATATCAATTACTATAAAATTGAGGAGGAACTGAAAGTGCATTATATTTTTCTGACTCCAAATTTAATTCTAAGCAAAGAAATTAGAGATTTACATGTTGGAAGAAGTTATTTTAAAAAGAAAATTTAGTATGAGAAATATTGACATATTTGACAGCAAATCACTTAGCATATGATTTCCTCTTCTATTAGTAACAGTTTATGAGATACGGGTGTCTCCTTTTTATATAAACACTTCTGAATTTCTTAAAATTCAACCTTTTACTTATAATCCTCCTTCTCCTCCCCATTCCCATCAATTTAAACTTATGAAGATTCTAAGTAAGAAACACATACAAAACTCTTTTGCACACACATCTTCAAGGCCATTATCATCTCAGAATGTGGTATTAATATTTTGTATTATTGGATGTATTAGGCAAGTCATTCTCGTAAACCACTATTAGAATCCAAGCAGAGACACTGGTTGCTGCACTTAGATGTGGTGGAGAAGGTGAAAAATGCTTCTGCTCAGATTCTCTGCCAAGAGTTTGCTGGAGCCACAGTGCGTCAGCAAGCACCTCAGATTATTCCAGAGTAAACCACAGGAACCAGGTTCTACATTCTGAAGAGAAACTCCACTAAACCTTTATAACCAGATCAGGACTAAAATACACATGTCTGGAATTGCACCTGTCTAAGAGCCAGGGAGCCTGAGCAGCCAGGATGATATGTTTTTGAGGAATGTAAAGGGTGTTAACATAATCCCCCAATCCCATACAGTTCAATTTCAGAAAAGAATTTAGGGACTGTGGTAAAATAGCATCTCCAAGCTTGCTATGGCAAGATGATGCTCAGGTTTTCCACGTGCAGGGGAAATGATGAAGGTAAGGTTGAGGATGGGAAATTTGCAAGATAATAGTTCATCAGTTCGTTTTAATTTATAGTTGAACTATAAAGAACATCCAGAAGGCTTGAAAATGTCATAAGCTCTACCCACAGTGTAGAAATTAAAAATAGGGATACTGCCTCTATAAGAGATATGGGTGTCCTTTTAAAATTCCTTGCTTAATGTGCCTTAATATTAAAACACAGATCAAACTGTACTATTCTTTATGCACTTATACTTTGTAAAGTCTATGATCATCATCTTGACTTTTTTTTTTTTTTTTTTTTTTTTCTGAGACTGAGCCTTGCTCTGTAGCCTAGGCTGGAGTGCAGTGGTGCGATCTCGGCTCACTGTAAGCTCCACCTCCCGGGTTCACACCATTCTCCTGCCTCAGCCTCCCGAGTACCTGGGACTACAAGTGCCCGTCACCACGCCCAGCTAATTTTTTATATTTTTAGTAGAGATGGTGTTTCACCGTATTAGCCTGGATGGTCTCGATATCCTAACCTCGTGATCTGCCCACCTCGGTCTCCCAAAGTGCTGGGATTACAGGCATGAGCAACCGTGCCCGGCCTTTATCTTGATTTTTAAATGACAAATCTAGAGAATGGCTGAGAAGGGATTATTTGAATCCAATCAATATATTTTCTGTTAAAGAAAGCTGTCTTCTACTTCCACCTCTTATTCATTAAAAAATGGTTAGGGTATTAATCCTCATGAAAATGCAGTAGGTTTTCTTAAAGAGAGTAGGACAGTGTCATGCCTTTTTTGGACAACCTTAGGTGTGATTTAAAGCTTTGAGGCTAAGAGTTTACTACTTGTTCTCAGTGAGCTGTTTCAATTAACACGAGTTTTTAATTTATTTTTGTTCAACACAAATGTGTCTAGTTTAGTCAATAATAATGTTTTTGCTGTTTTCACAATGAGAAATAAGGACTTCTGTCTCTTTAAAAATAATTTTATTCCTCATAATGCCCCATTATAAAATATATCTATAAAGCAAATTGTATTAATTACATAAAAATTATTTACTCATTATAAGATGAACAGATCTATTAAAAGATACAAAATGTAAAAAGCTAAAGAAAAAGGCTGATGATTAAATGGCAATAAAGAAAATCTTAAATTTAATAACATGAAATTTAGGTAACTTGTTCAACAAACTTTACTATCAGAAAGACTTAGGGTTGAATTCTAGTTCCTCCACTTACTCTTGTGTCACTTAAACATCCTGAGACTCATTCTTTTCTCTGTACATGCAGCAATAATTGTAATCTCACCCATCATTATAAAAAATATAAATGAGCAGCTACAGGAAAGTTATCTGGCACCAAGTGCCTTCTTTGTGCAAAGTGTACATTCAAGAAATGTTATTTTCTCCTGTGAAAAAATATATTAGCTAGAAAGCATTTCAGAACCACAAAATAACTCACCAACTTAAATTCCTGATTCTGTAATTTCTTAGGATACAACTCTATGTTGGGGACAACAGTGTGGGTCTAGAGTTTCCAATGTCTTCCAGGAGTTCTTGAGACCCACCATGAGAAGGAAGTGGTGGGGCATGGAATAAATGTGGGTGCAGTGGAGTGTATTGCTTATTCAGGCTTCTTTCTTTTCTAGTATCTTCCAAAGACTCCAAAAGAGCAAGACTGTCTTATTCTATTTGAAGTATGTTGAGGAGCTAGATAATGATGGCGCAGGTATGGCCAAGAGTGCCTAGGGTCTGGGTCAGCCACTGGTGTGAGTCTTTTGCTTATGAACTGTCACAGGCAATCAGAACTAACTAGGCATATGGCTGTTCTCTCCAAAGTCTTTAGATCTGTGCCTAAGTACTATGTGATAGTGCCGAAGGAAGGAAGTGCCTGCTGAATTAGTATTTTTTTCAGTCTATTTTTGAGAGTAAGCATACCTTTCTTTCCCACATCCTCACCAAAGTGACCTTATTCACTGTAAACTAGTTATTGTGAAATGATGATTCAAAAGCAAGATGTGTTTCCTTCCTTTTCCTAAAGACTTGATTGATTATCTAAAGGCAGATCTTTAAGGACAGCTAAAACACCATTTTCCCTCCAAAACCCTAGCTTTTAAAATGCACTAAATTATTTGAGTAAACCATTTGCAATTTTATTTTCTTTTTGCTTTTTATGCATTGACCAAAACCACCAACCCAAAAGATTTTTTTCAGGATACAAACTATGCTCTGAGAATAAGTTAGTATTTCTGAAAGATGTTTTAACTCTATCAGGCCAATAAATGGGCATCCAAGAAAAAGAATTATTAAATGCAAGACTGACCGGTGTTTAAGTATTAAAGTCCATTTCTATTTAACTGTTCAACCCACACTGATGTATTTTAAAACATCTTCCATTACTTTATCCTAAGAATTCAACGTTTTCTTATGTCTGTATCAGTCCTTACTACTCACCAAGGAGCAGTCATGGGAGGAACTGCAATATCGTTCACACACACAATATTTCCCTGTTCTTCCTTTTGCTCTATCACTATGTTTCCTAAGAAAATGACACACAAACCGTTGATTTTGAAAAGTGGCAGTAGTCTGGAATTTTTCTGTTGGGGGAAATTTTTTTCTGTTGAGGGCAAATTGTTATTTGGTCATTAAGATTATCGAGATTCCTCTTAGAATTAAGTATTCAAGATTTAAATTCCTCTGACTATATATTTGTTGGCATTATAAAATGTAGACTCATCTCCAAATTGGTTAGTCTGCCTAGTTATGCTATTCCAATCTGCTAGATACTTGGTTTGAGTTCTTCCTATGCATAATAAAGAATTTTCCTTTTGTAAACTTTATGATTTATATGTTAGCTCTTCTACTATGAAAATCTAGCTTTGTCACCCCTAGCCAACAGAAGGCAACAATGAAAACAATATTGAAATGTTATAACCCAAATATCTGCCTTTACTACTGATAATCCTCAGTTATTTCATGAGCTTTGTCTGCATGGATGTAGACTGCTTATCCAACAGTGAGCTGAGATCAGCCTCAGTTTTTCCAGTAAGTAGGAGTGAAGGAGTAAGTAGGAGTGTCCACATGATAGATATCTCTTTTCCAGGTTTTGCAATGGAACAAATACGGTTGCTGCTGCTTCTAACAATTAGAGTGCTTTCAGGGTCTGCTCAGTTCAATGGCTACAACTGTGATGCCAACCTCCACAGTAGATTTCCTGGTAAGTGTAAGCCTAATCTATTCTCTAATTGCTTCTGAAAGAGTGATTATATTTGAAGAGCAAGTCATTTAAATAAATATAGAGAATGGGGCCTATCTCTTTACATTAAGTGGATATTAACAAATGGCAAATGACAAGACATATTTCTACAGCTGTAATTTACATCCATATTAACATACAAAGTGTTCATCATAGTTGATATTATTATAATGGCTGCTCACAGATATGAAAAATATTGCCTATTGTGTAAAAAATTGGGAGAGACTAATTTCATTCAAAATTTGCAAAATTTGTATCTTTTTTCTCATAAATTAATTCAGACTTTAAAAAACTGCTCTTAAATGCTAATATATTTATTTAGGAATAATCTTAAGAAAAAGATTGTGAAATATTGTACAATACCAAAAAATGCTATTTCAATGAAATGATGATTACCACCAAAGTACACAGTGAGCTTCAGAATGAATTTCACAGAAGCCCATCAATGTCATGACAAATACGAGATTTGGCAACATTGATGGGCATGTCCCACAGGTTTCTAAAACCTGCACCCAATGAGAGGTTACTCAACGTTTTACCTAAGTATTCATCATTTTATATTAGCTAAAGTAATGGAACCACAGTTCAACATTTACAAAATAAAGATTAGATAATTAGACACACTTTTCCAAGTCTGCCATGCAAATGGAATCTCTTTGGCCATGGTTTACATTCTCAAAACCTGCCAGTCCTCCTGTGTTTGGAGCATGCTGTGGAACAGCAAACCTGCATAGAGCAATCAGTAGGTAGTTACATAGATAAAGCGCGATTTCTGCAACAGAGCACACATCGGAAATTGTCTGAATGTCTTCATGAACTTGGACGTAGGATGTAAGTGCTTGGTTTGTTACTAAAATGTGAAGGTCATGGTGGGAATGACTAAAGGAATTCGGGGAAAATATGCTAAGGCAGAGTTGTTAATGGCTTTTAATATCAAAAATGAGCTCTTTTTACATTTGTTATTATGGAAAATTTCAAACATATATAAAAGTAGAGGTTAGTAGAAAGATCATTCATATTGATTATCCAGCATTATCAATTATCAAGATTTATAAATTTTGTTTGATCTTTGTCCTTACCACTCCCATCTCTAGCATATTTAAAATAAATGTATTATGCATGCTTTGGTGTTTGTATGTGATGGAAAAGAACTTAAAAATCATTATCCTTTACGTATACGTCTAATAAAGTCAACAGTAATTTCTTAATATCATTAAATTCAGTCAAGTTGCCTCTAAAATCTTCACACAGAGTATTTGTTGATATATCTTTTATTTCATTTTGTTTTATAACTGTTCTTCTCTGTCCTTTGCTTTTACAAAATGCTATTTATCTCTTTGAGCAGTTTGGTCATTTGTCTTGTAGAGTTCTGACACTGGATTTGGCCGACTGCAACTCTCAGGTGTCATTGAACAGGGTCCTCTTTCCCTGTCTATCCTGTAAACCAATTAGAGCTAGAAGTTTGAGTAACTTCAAGTACAATTATTTTGGCGAGAACGTGTGTTATGTAGTGTAATAAAAGTGTTTTCTCTTAATTTTGAATGCAATCAAGAGTCATTGAGTCTTTTTAAACATACCTTTTAAAGGTTTGATGTGGTCATATTTTGTTTTAGGAAGAGACATTAGGAGAAGTGTGCAAGATAGAATCAAGTTAGGATAGACAAGAGGCAGAAAGAAATATCCTGAAGGCAGTGGCAGTGGAAGCACTACAAGGGGACAGTTATTAAGAGAGATTTTTGTGGTAGACTCAGCAGATAAGAAGAATTGAATTGATTGGGGAGGTGAGAGAAATGGAAGATTAGAGGATCTTTTTAACTGGAACAACTGGATGTTAATGTTGTTAACAGACAAGAAAAACACAGGACACTTGCATGTGTTAGAAAGGAAGTTCGAGTTTGGAAATAATGGGCTTGAGGCATTTTTAGAATATATAGTGGCAGTTTCTTTCTATTCAATAGTAGGAAATATGGAGCTGGGTCTGAGAAGAGAGATCAAAACTGAAGATGGCTGTATGAGAGTTGATTCCCTGTGCAGTGGATAAGCCATGAGTAGAGAGTAGGAAAATATAAAGTATGAAAATAGACTGCTATTTAGATAACTTTTGTGGTTGGGAAAAAAAAAAAGAAAGAAACGAGCAACCTGAACTAGGAACTGAAACAAAAGAAAGGAGCAACCTAAGGCAGGAGTTGAAATCAATTCCTGGGACTATAGAGGCCTGAGCATACATGATTAAAGGGACAGTATTCAAAAAATGGAAATACTAATAAAGAATAATTGATGAAATGAGAAAAGAAAATACCGAAGCGATCAACGGTACAGATGAAGGAATTAATCTCGGAAAAGTAGTAGTTGTTTGTTTGATTTAAAAGAGAAGGAGAGATAAAGACACAGTTGGAGAAGGTGAGAGATGCTAATTGTGTTCACTCCCTCAGTGTAGTGAGAGGCTGTGACTCCCTGTCATCAGAGTCACTGGAGGCCTGGGCGGGGTGGTCAAGCCATGACCCTGTTATGGATGGATAAGAAGGCCATGTAATAGAAAGACTGCTCAGCAGAGATCTGACTGGTGTGGTAATTATATACTTGTAAAGGTTAATAAGACATGTTAAAGAGCCATGAAATGACTAAGACAGGAAAAAGAAGTAGTTATCATATGGTGAAGTTTTAAAAATCATGTTAAAAAGTCTGTGTACAATGGCATCTACTGACCACCTGCATCAAAATCATATGGGTTAGTTGTTTAAAGTGGGGACTCAACCTGTTTCACCTCAAATAAGTGATGTTAGAATCTCTGAATGTGGTCTTGGGAATCTGTAGCTTAAACCCTGCAGATGAATCGAATGTACTTTTATGGTGAAGAACAACTGATAGTGTATTCTATCATTTTCTTGAGTCAATTATTCCAATGAAAAGCACAATTATTTGTTGGGGAAATATAACTAAAAACAAAATCTTCTCCCAACCTAGAAATACTCTCTGCCTGGGTAGTAGAGACATAAAAACACTTTCATAATTAAATAAGCATTAAACCAGAATATGATGCACATGACAAGTAATCAGTAAGAGATTACAAAAACAGAAAGAAACCTTGCCATTTTATATAGCCAAGCAGAGACAATTCATTACATATGTTTTCAATATGGACAATAACTAGTCCTCAAGTAAGAGGACTTGACAGGACCATTTGTGATGCATATGAATCCTCTCTTTACCTGGTAAGTAGGGTGACCATCTGTGTTAGCTGATTTGTTTCATCCAGAGGAAAAATTAACTGCTCATATCTTTATGACAGGAGGGAGTTTTGCAATTTGGAGCAAGGCTCACATCAAAATTAGGCTCCCTTCCCCAGTGCAGAAACTGGGACATAAGGCTACCATCTCCCTTGATGTTTACATTTCAAAGAGATGGCTCTCAGATCCTTGAGAAAGCCATTCCTGGGTCATAAAGCTTACAAGAATCCTATCTAGTTTTCAAAAGGATTAATACACACTTCAAAGAAAGGAGAAAGTACTTCTAATTATAAGTTTTCTAAAGTAAATGCTCTCAGAAAAAGGGAGGGAGAAGTGTCTTCCTCTATTTTCGATTATATTTGTGTTTTGTGTTTGTATTTTTTCTTACACATATTAGCACTTTAGGTATTATCTGGCTTAGGCAACAAACACCCAAACTTTCCAGACATATATTCATAAGCACATACACCCATACACACACACACACACACACACACACACAGAGTTACAATTTTAAAATTTGTATTTAAAAAACATTAAATTTGCATTTTAATAAAACAAATGTTAATAAAATCCAAATAATGCTGAAGTCCCAGGAGAGACTTTATATTTAGATGGGTATTATTTAACCCATTTTTTTGGAGGTTGTTTGCAAAAAGAAGATCAGAGTGAGCAAATAAAGCCTAAAGATTAATTGCTTACTGCCTTCTTGACTCTCAGTATCTCTTCCACATCACGATCACCCTTGATGTCATCAGGAGCTCCGCAAGCTGCTCAGAGCCTAAGCAATGGGATGGAATGAGAATGAGTCTGGCAAAGGAAAGGGGCTATCTAAATGCAAAGCAATGTTAATAATGATGAGAGTAATCATCTCACCCTATCTGACCTTTGCTGTTTCATGACATTAGAACTATTTTCTTTAATTTCCATGGCATTTATCCTGGGGCCAAGAGACTGCACCATGGTCTAATTCATTTAAATTTAAAGGAATGCCATTTAATTTTTAGAGGTAGTTAACTCTTGGTTATCCAAGCTTACAGCCAAAAGCAGACTCATGAACCACCAAAATTATAGTTGTGATGATTCTAGAATAAAACTCAACTACTTTATTTGGTTAACGTAAAACATACAGATGAATGCACTTGGCCTTTGTGACTGGTGTGTATTTTCTGAAGCCAGCCCTTTCTTTGGAAGTACATGAGGATTAGACTAAACTTTCTGGTCTCTAAAGAAATCTTCAATGATAAAGGCACATCCAAGTAGAAAAATGGGCTTATAGCACAAGAAACTTTATGGCTTGACACTGTCTTAAGGTGAACTAAGTAGTCATGGGAAACTGAGTATGAGTCAGTGTTTCATAACATGTGATTTGATATTATGTTGTAAATAATACTAATAAGGAAACAAGCAATAAGTTCCATGTTTTGAGTACCAGGTACCTCACAGAATTCTTTCATTTCTTACAACAAACTTTCAAAATCTTTTTAAATCCTTCCTTTACAGTAGGAAAACTGAGGATATAAATTTGTTAAATATTGCAAATCTGAAAATTAATAGAGATATAAAACTAGGATTCTTTCCATCAAACAATGATGTCTGAAAATGAAATCTGAATAGTAAGTTTTAAAAATGATGTATGTATGGAGATTCTCAATTGAAATTACCATGTTTAAGGATCTGAAAAGTCATGTGTTAGGGGAATTTGCTTAGTTTTTTCAAGACCTGCTTGACTAAGGAAATCTTTTTATTGGTAATATTTTTAATATTTTAATATTCAATGAACACAAGTGTTCTACAGGAGATAAAATTCAGAATCAATGACTTAATCAATAGAATCATGAGTGAGTTCGGTAAAATGAACTGTCTAATTTTGTGTTAGGCTTTGCTTAACCATGGCATTGTTCTGTGCCCAAAGACAAAGTAAGAGAGGCCAGTGGAATAATTATCCTAGGGAATATATTCTGGTCCTCTGGGTGGAAAGGAAAGGCCAATTCTCCTTTATTCCTACTTACTGATAGTGCTTTGGTCTCCAAGTTGTCAAGAGGATGCCTGCTTTCCACTTTGCACCTGTGACTGCAATTACTACAACAGATGAGGCAGAAGAACAGATCCAGGCGGCTATTGCTGATTGCATTCTGGTTAATTTACAATGATAAAGTACAGTGGAGAAGACAGCAATCCGCAAGTTCAATGAGTGATTCAAGGTCCATATTCTCCCATGTTTTAATAACAGCATTCTTTATTGCACGAATTTTCACATTTTCTGTTTTTATAAATAAAACCCATTTGCTTTTTTTTTTTCTGCCTGAAAAAAGATGACCAAACTTCTCTGGTTCCAAAGAATGTGGAGCAGCAAGTGTGATTATAAGTCTGCAAAGTTTGCCTCAGACTGCGTATGAATTTCCTGCAGCACTGGAAACAACAGCTTGCATTTGCTAACGAGAAACAGATGTTGTGATGAAAAACTGAGGTGGCACAAAACCTGTTCAATAGACAGAGGAAACTTGAATTCCTAATCCACTTTAAGTTCTTCATCAGCTGTTGGTATTTCGTGTAGATGAAATATCAATACCCCTTTAGGACTTCTAGCTCTTTTAGCACCAAAACCTCAATCTTATATAAAAACTTGGTAAGAGCAAATCTTAACTTTCAAAAATGAGCTAAAACAACATATGTAGCATCTGTTCTCTAGGCAATTTGTAAGCCCATGTAGTACCAAATATCACCACTGTCATTTTATAGATAAAAGCAGAACTGATATATAAATTATTATTACAGTCTACGAAGATGGTATAAATTAGTATTGGAATATTTATTGGAGCCAAGAATGTAAATTATTTTCAGGTGAGATTTTCTACCATGCCACAAAGCACTCTGCAGCATACAGAAAAGGTTCCTCCCACTATATTGAACAGATTGCTGTTTATACTATCAGTTTTAAACCAATACTGCTTTTAAGTACATACAAACCAGTGCATCAGTATGAATGTGATGATATTCACAGGAATCTCCGCATCTGAACCGTACAGACCCTCCTGCCTGCTCACTGCGGACTAGCCACTCTACCCCCATCCTCTCTAGTTGCTTCCGATTCCCCAAGACAGCATGTCACGCATGCTCAGGAAAGGTCCACTTAGGTTCTTTGGTCTGGACTCCTTGACCACAGTGCTGCAGGCACCACCACTGCCAGAGATGCTTTTTATGGAAACACTGCCCCACTTGGCATAGCTGCCTTTTGATGTGGGCTGCTCTGCTTCCTCCGGGTATTAAACTGCTATGGTTTACAGAATGAGACAGAGATGGGGGTAAGAGAAGAGGCTGATCCTGTTCCCAGTTTTGTTTCACACATTGCCACTGCGGCACTAAAGAAGGCTTACTTAGACTCAGCCTCACAGAGCATTTTATGAGCCTTCTTTCATTGAGATTCAAAACCAGTCAGTTCTTCAGACGAGAAAGGGAGTCAGACGCAGTTCTAGCCCCTTCACGATTCTTATCACTATCCCTCCTGTCCCTTTTACAACCAAACTTTTCTCTCTTGTAAGCATGTAAATCAGACAAATGGATATTTGGAAGGACCCTTAAACTTGCCAGGTGAAATCCACCTATGAGTGATCTTCTGTCCAGTCAAAATACAAAGCTGTGACTTAGCACCTGAATTGACTGAAAAGTTGTAACATCAAGATCACCTGGAAGCTTGTAAGAAATGCAGAAACTCAGCCCCAACTCAGATCTACTGAATCAGAATCTGTATTTTTATAAGATTCTTTGGTGGTTCATCTGCACAGTAAAGTATAAGAAGTGCTGATTAGGACATGGTACCCGTGATGGTCTGCTATCTTTATGTTGTTACAAAACCACACAGTATTTACACTAGCCCCAGCTGGCCATCATGCACTTGCTTGCTATTAATAGTAATAGGTATCAACAAACCTATCACTGTTAAAAATTCAGTTTTTAATGAGGCAAGATAACTAGTCACCAAGCCTAATACACTTAAAGAGATAAAATACAAATAACTTGCAATAATCTATTAATTTTATATTATTTAATGAGTTGCCTTTTCTCAATTTGAAGTTAGACATTAGGGATTTTGATGTTCATTGAACACTCAGAAAACAGAGGCATGATCTCAGGCAGTTGGCAGAATACAGATAGATGAACAGTCAAGACGAACCCATATCAACTGTACACATATTTTGTTTGTAAATATTGGAACTTGATATTAAAGACTTAGACACCATTGAAATAAATGTATTTTAATCAATATTTGCTATTTGTGACACACTCTAGGAAAACCCAGAACTCTCTACTATTAGTTTATACTTTAATAGGAAAGTAAATATCCACTCTCAGATAGAATGTAAGTGAGACAGTAGACCCACGGTTAAAGTGAGATAGGATAGACCATGAGAGGATGGTTACACTCCATTGGGAAAATTACAGAAAGGCTCATCAAAGGTCAGCTTTGAAATTATTTTTCTGTTTTAAGTTTATCTCTCTTCTTATCTGAATACTCTCATTGGTAATTTCAGCTATCACTATTGTTTATTATTGATATACTGAGTATTTGGTGATTCTCAAATTTGTATTTCTTGTTTTCTGTCCCCAAATATTAGACTCATATTTTGAACTACCTACTGTACATTTCTGCTTGAATGTCACCTAAGTAACTCAGCCTCTCAAAAACTGAGCTTATCATCTTTCTCCCTGAATTTTTTTATCTTAGGGCATAATCCACCCACTCACCAAAGCTAGAAACCTACACATCAGTGACATCCCTTTTTCTTCATTCAATCTTCCCATCACTTCCTTAGAGAATCTAACCAGATGGAACTATTTTATTCCTTCCTAACAATCCCTTTCAAACACCACTTTGCTACCAAGACAAGGTTGTTTATAATGTTGTTTACAAATCTCTAGTGTATCAATATCAGGCTGTATTGTAATTGTTTACTTTTCTTCTGTCTTCTTTATTCAGTAAGCTCCTTGAAGAAACGGGGTCGTTTGTTAATGTTGTTTTCTCAAAGTCTAGCACAGAGAGTGGCACATGATATGTACACAATAAATCCTTTCCTGAAACACGTTGCTGATAAGAAGTGGCATGTAGTTTAGATCTTGAAAATAAATAAAACCAATTGCCTCTAGACTAGTGGAAAATTGATGGCACTGATTTTTCATGTTTGATTCTTGTGCATCCCATCTTTTTTTTTTTTTTTTTTCCTTTGAGGCAGAGTCTAGCTCTGTCATCAGGCTGGAGTGCAGTGGCACGATCTTGGCTCACTGCAACCTCCATCTCCTGGGTTCAAGCCATTCTTGTGCCTCAGCCTCCCAAGTAGCTGAGATTACAGGCATGCACGACCACACCCGGCTAATTTTTGTATTTTTAGTAGAGATGGGGTTTCACCATGTTGGCCAGGATGGTCTCGATCTCTTGACTTCGTGATCCACCCATCTCGGCCTCCCTAAGTGCTGGGATTACAGGCATGAGCCACCGCGCCCGGCCTCCACATCTTTTTTCTTTTACACTATACACTGACCTCCAGAATTTCTTTTCATGCAGATGTTTACTGTTTCAGACCAATGATGAAGGAACATCTTGAGTCACTGCACTACAGTGCTGACTACCAGCCTACAGCCAAATTTTGGAGTGTTGCCATCTTTGTATTGCAGAATATATATGTGCAAATTATTTGAATAATTGTATCAATCTGTACTCATTATTCTGTAAAATAACTGGAAAATATTAAGCATTCTGATGCTAGTGAAGGGAAATGAAGGCTCCAACAGTATTGAGATGATCTGAAAATGATGCAGTCTATCAAAAGCCTCACCGTTAGACTCAATTGAATGCTGTTAGATTTAAGCAAATTGAGTATAGAATTTTTAAAGCAAGACCAAAGTTAGATGTATTATTAGATATGTAAATAATACAATGCAAATATATTTTCAGTAATTGTGTGTAAAAGAAAAGGTGTAATTAAATGTTCTAGGAATAGAACTTTATTGGGGGTAAAAAAGTTGAATGAATTCTTATTCATGTATATAGAACTAGATCTGTACCTTCTTGACTTCCATTTATATGGTAACCATATTCTATGAACCTCAAATCAGGACACATTTTATACATGGAGAGAAACGTGGCTGACAATGTGACAGGATGTTTAAAATTTGCAAAATTTTAGAAAATCTGAGATAGATAAAACCATTGCCCGATAGATGGACGACAGAGTACAGAACACTATTTTTACCCTGTTCAATTGAGTATTCAATTATTGCTAATTTCTATGAAAAGCTTAGCTTGATTAATATCAGGGGAAAAAACATTGCATTTTGGCAATGTAACTGCACATAAACTCTGTCTGCAGGCCTGCCATTTGACATACTTAGTATCTTTAAACATAAAACATTAAAAATCAAACCCCCAAAGATATCTACTCATCAGGTTGTTTAGTAGTCTTGAACATCATAATTCAGGCCAGGGATTGGACAGTAAAAGGCTTAAAAACTGTAGCTGTTGAGGGCAAGAGAGCAACTGTTATTCAGTAACTGAAAACCTCTCTCTCCTTTTGGCAGAAATTGCCCTTTGGCAACTTGAGGTATCCTTCTTTTTTCCTCCTCAAAGCCTCACAAATGGTAGCGTTGCGCTGAATGGATGTCTCTAGTACCCACAACCAGGAAAAGAATGTGTTTCTCTGAACAATAGTGAAAAGTCCTTAGAGAGCTGGGTTAGGAAAGACTTGGACAGATCTCTTTTCTTACACTGCAAAAAGCCTTTAGTGTGTCATCATATCTTAAAGTGGGATAAGCTTGTAGCAAATTCAGTCTCATTGCAGGAGTTACAAATGGGTTATAAAGCAGAAAACAGAAAAAAGCACTACATCTGGTCACAGTAATCATTTGCCATTTGTTCAGATACTCTAAGCATTAATTAATACCCTTAAACAGAGCTGAGGAAACTGGTCTTTAGTTGGTTTATGTTAAGAAGAATGATACTTCTCTTTTCGTGACATATTCATGAATAGGTATTCACTTTGGTATATTTATGGTATATCAAGGAGTGCAATGATACTTGTTCCATTTCACCAAGCAGAAAGTGAATTTGTAGTGAACTCTCTCACAGCTGAGGATTTGATTTGACATTCAGGTAGATGGTATCTTAGGCCATTTTATAGGTAAAGGTTCCCTGTGATCTCACCTGTGCCTAACACATGTCCTCATTGCCTGCTATTTCCTCCTTTGCATTTTAATTACAAATGGTTGGGAACTACCTGGTTCCCAGGCAGGCTGAGCATATTTCCTTATTCACATTTGTCCCCTCTGTGTTATAAAATTTTCACTCCTCTATCCAGCTAACTCCTACTGATACTTCAAGACTGAGCTAATGCCTCTTCTCCAGGAGGCCATTCCTAACCAGCTGGTCTGGGCAAAGCTGGCATTCTATGCTACTCCATAGCTCTCCACGTGATCTTTCTGTCCATCTTTCTGTCACGCTAATGTGTCTGTCTCCTCTAAGGGACTGTAATATACACAGGAGTTCCCTTTATCTGCAGTTTCATTTTCCATAGTTTCAGTTAACTGCAGTCAACTGTGTTCAGAAAATATTAAGTGGAAAATTCCATAAATAAACAATTCATACATTTTAAATTGTGTGCCCTTATGAGTAGTGTAAACAAATCTCACGCTATTCAGCTCCATCCTGCCCAGGATGTGAGTCATTCCTTTGTCCAGCTTATCCATGGTACATTTGCTACCTATCTACTAGTCACTTAGGAGCCATCTTGGTTATCAGATTCACTGTCTCAGCGTTGCTTTGCTGTGTTCAAGTAATCCTCATTTTACTTAATAATACTTTACTCATAATAATTATTAGTATTCGTGTTAATTTCTTACTGTGCCTAATTTATAAAATCAACTTTATCATAGGTATGCATGTATAGGAAAGAACATACTATATATAAGGTTCATTATAATCTGTGGTTTTAGGCACCCACTGGGAGTCCTGGAATGTATCCCTAGAAGATAAGAGAGGACTCGTGTGCTTGGGAATATGACCACTATGTTTTGAATCCTCAGTGCACTCTGTTGCTCCAGTACCTTATATGATTAATTAGCTAATTACTCAATGGAATACATTGGTTAATATAAAACCTTTTCTGCCTCTGGGACTCACAGTTTATTAAGAAAAACATACAAATACATATACGATTCTAAGTCAACAAAACAGCATAAAACAGAGTGGCACACCTTAGACTTGGGATCAGGTCAAGTATTTGGGTAAATAAAATTTGAAACCTGAAGAATGAGTAGGAGTTACTTCGGCAAAGCTTTGGGGTAGGTGGAGCATTCCAAACAGAAGAAAGAGCGCTGATGCACATACTTTGTGTGCGTTCCTGTATTGTGCTTTTAAAAATGCCCACAGTACTTTGGTGAGGAATAATTTACATATAATAAGATGTGCCAATCTTCAGGGTACTGCTTGAAATGTTATCACATGTATATACTTATATAACCTCCACCCAAATCAAGATAGAGAACATTTTTATCTTTTCTCCAATTTTTCTCGTGCTCCTATTATAGGCAATTCCACCCCAGGAGATAACTACTTTTCTGGTTTCTATCTTTAAAGATATGAAAAATGTTCAGAGTCAAATTGAGGGAGCAAGGTTGATAGAAGAGAGAGAGAGGGAGGAGCATGCAGAGGTAGGTAGGTAACAGATTATGGAGAGACTTGAGCACCTAGTTCAAGATTTGGGCTTTTGGCCTATGGGAAAAGGTAGCTGTTGAAAATCTGAGCATGAGGATGACATGACTGGATTAATATATTAACAGCTGTACTAATTGAAGGACATTGAGACTGGAAATAAAGGAACCAGTTAGGAAGCTAGTACAATATTCCAGGGGAGAGATAATGATGGCATGAGCAAAGGAATAGCATGTAGATAGAGAAAAATCAGTAGATTTAAGACATACTTCATAGGTACTCATCAACATTTATTAAAATAAACTGTATTATTTTAGAAAAAACTATCATTTAAAAATTATCTTTGCATTTAAATAGTTAATGTTGCTGAAGGCTATGGAGATAGCCCCTTAATTTTAAATGGCGTTTATTATTTGCTAGGTTGGCGAAGTATACTTCATAATTAATTCATTATTTTTCCACCAACAAAGGAAATACTGTGTAGAATTTCCTACAACACCTAGCCTTTTGGTTTTTGGCCATGAAAAAGATTTTTCATCTTTCTTTATAGGTAATTTTAATGAGTTTAAACTTATTAAAAAACATAGACGTTTCCATATTGCTTATTCACATTCCCCAAATATGACTTGCTTTGCTAGAAAAAAACCCCAGTGTGTATATAGAATAAACACTCTAAAGAGATAATGCTATTGAACATTTCTACTGTTAGATTAGGACTGAATTATTTAAGCAAATTAATTCTATGCTAAAAACCTTGAATGAAATTTACATACTGCTTAGGTGAACATACCATCATTCACCAAAAATATGTGTTATTTTGTTTGGTTTTCCTCTTTTGAACAATCAAGGTCATTTCCCCATTGAAAAGCAGAATCAGTTTTTGTTTGTTTCTACACGTTGAAAGCTTGATACTTGTTTCAGGTTCTTTATCTAATTGGTATACCAGGGTGATAAAAAATGGTAAAGTCACTCTCTTAGTTTTCTAGGGCTGTTGTAACGAAGTACCACAAACAATGTGATTTGAGACAACGGAAACTTGTGTCCTGGGTGATTTAAAAGACAGCAATTTATTACCTCACAGTTCTGGATGCCAGAAGTTCAAAATCCAGGCAGGGCCATGCTCCCTCTGAAAGTCTGAGAAGAATCCTTTCTTGTCTCCTCCTCGCTTCCAGTGGTTTGCCAGCAACCTTGGGTGTGCCTGGGCTTGTAGATGCATCATTCCAATCCTGTGCCTTCACATGGTCTCTCCCTGTGTGTCTGTCTCTTCACTGGATGTTTATTTTATAAGGACGCCAGTCATACTGAATTACGGGTTCAGTAATTACCCGAGTATTACCTCATCTTACCTAATTTAATCTGCAACAACCTTTTCCCAAATAAAGCCTAAGGTACTGAGGGTTAGGGCTGCAGCATATCTTTTTTTGGGGGGGACATAATTCAACCCATAGCAGTTACCAGAACTGAGGAATGTAAAATAATCTGCCTCTAGGGAATTACCTAGCAGCCACTCTCCCCATTTCCTTTATACATTTTCTACATTACAAGTAGAAAAATAACTAACAAGAGATATGAAGACCGTGTGTGTGTGCTCACTTCTATAGACAGGGGCTAGATCCCATCACAGATAGCCCACGGAGTCATGGAGAACCATGCAAGTTGTGTTTTACATTTCCATGTTTAGGTCATTTTTTTTTTTTTAACTGAGGCATGCGTAGTCATTGGCAAAATTTTCTTATAGTGAGCTGTGCATTTTTGTTCATAATATCAACACTATTTTTCATTCCCTTTCTCTCTAGTGTGATTTAATTTAGGCAAAATAAAATTGAATTCTGATGGATGGCTTTTATTTATACAACCCGTAAGATGGGTTACCAAATACCAAAGTGCTTGACAATTGGGTTTCGGGTGGATTTCAACAGTTTTCTCCTTATACTTGGGAAAATGCATCATTTGTAGTGATTTTCACTACTCTTGACAAGTGATCTGAATAATCCAGTTGCTCTCGTTCTGAATTTCCTCAGTAACCTGATTTGTTTCCACTCAATTCTCTGGTCATTTGGCAATACTTGATCAACACTTAATGTACATCCACTGGACACCAAGCACAAGGAAACAGAGGTGAACTGTAATCTCTACACTCAAAGATCTCTCCTTAAATAACTAAATAAAAGGCTATTTTTCTTGTCTACTTCATAGCTGGCACATTGGATTATGGTGTATCAAATATAAAAATGAGTTACACAGACAAAGGAGATGAATAAATATATCAGTGGGATGTTAATGGTATTTATGATTCTTTCTGCTTTTCTGACTTCTGTTTGTTTTTATATATTTTTATTTCAGCTGAAAGAGACATCAGTGTCTATTGTGGGGTGCAGGCCATTACGATGAAGATTAATTTTTGCACGGTACTTTTCTCGGGTTATTCGGAAACAGATCTGGCACTGAATGGAAGGCACGGGGACTCCCACTGCAGAGGGTTCATCAATAACAACACCTTTCCAGCGGTGGTCATTTTTATCATCAATCTCAGCACCTTGGAGGGCTGTGGAAACAACTTGGTGGTAAGATTAGTGTGATATTTTGTGCTAGGTCTGGGGTCATAAATAAAAAATCTCCCCATTTCGTGAAAGAATAAGAAGCCCAATCTATCTCTTAAGAAAAAAAAAAAATAATAAAATTGAACAAATCACTTTCCTTTGCCTGTTTGAGGCATGCACTCCCAAATACACAATTCTATCTTCCAGTAATGGTTATGTTTATAGCAGTGGGGCAGTCAAAGGGCCTGAGGTCAGCTGTGCCCCTCTAAGCAGCATTTTTTTGTGTGAGTGACACTGATGGATCTGTTTCTACAGTTTAGCATTAGCCATATTCCTCAGGCTTTAGAAGAAAGTGTCTGACCATTCAAACAATGTTTGTTCCAGTGAGTCTGGCAGTGAACCACTTGGCCTGTTGTTTCAGTGACCTCATTTGGAAAGAAAGATGAAAGACAGAATGGGAAGCTTGTAATCTTCTTTCATGCTTACCATTGAATGATCGATACGAGTGCCTTGTAAAAAGGGGCTGTCAGTATTTCTGGTATAATATTCTTAAGTGTGCGGGACTGTCCTTTGAATTTCAAAATGTTTATCATATCCAGTCTTACCATGAAATCCCAGTAGCACACTCTCTGTAGTCATTGTGAAAATTGAAACATCTCTTCAAACATTTCCACCCTGAATTAGAAATACTAGTTTGTAGCATTCATTTATTTATTAATGCATGGAACACCAAAAATAGAGTTGAATAAGGAATTGACTCTCCAGTGAATTAAAATTAGTAGAAGTGAATATATTGTGATTTGACGGGAGTATTAGTTAAATAGTTACACCGAAATTCACTTAGTACTATTTTTTATTTTGCTTATTTAAATATAATCTTTTTGGTGAATTTGCAAATATAAAAAAGGAAGCACAATAAACATGATCACTTAGCCCAGGGAAGGAGATATTGACTTTTACTCTTCGCAGGTTATTATTTTGTATTAAGGAGAAAGGATTGATTATTCCAAGGCCAGGGTTTCTAAGACTTGGTGGGAGATGGAAGACAGAGAAAATAGATTTCTTTGAATCTTCTTTATCTTTTCCCAGAGGGCAGTTAGAATATTGTGCCCATGACCATTTCCAAGCCTGCAGCCTGAGTATTGTTGACTCTTTTTATTAAAAACGTTTATTCAACTCTCTGAGTTGTGTGCAGAGAGGTTATGAAGTGGGCCTAAGGGGGAGTGATGCAGGTCGATTATTACAAGTTCCTGTTCTGTGTGGAAGGAAAGAGCCTATGTGGAGATGAGCAGCATTTCCCCGTCTCCCACCATGCCCTGAAGGCTTTCCTTCCCTTTCTTGTCTGAATGTGTCACCTTGCCCTGCTGCCTAGAAAACGATTCAGGAGAAACGCCAGGAAAAGTGTGCAATGTGTGTGCTGTTTACCTTTTTAAAAAGCTGAATAAGTCTGCTATAAAAATTGCCAGGCTGGGCATGGTGGCTAATACCTGTAATCCCAGCACTTTGGGGGGCCGAGGTGGGCAGATCGCCTGAGGTCAGGAGTTTGGGACTAGCCTGGCCAACATGGTGAAACCCCACCTCTGCTAAAAATACAAAAATTAGCTGGGCCAGGTGACGTGTGCCTCTAATCCCAGCTACTTGGGAGGCTGAGGCAGGAGAATCACTTGAACTCAAGAGGTGGAGGTTGCAGTGAGCCGAGATTGCATGACTGCACTCCAGCCTGGGTGACAGAGTGAGATTTTGTCTCAGAAAAAAAAAAAATTGCTATATATATATATGTATGTATTTTATTTTCATAGACAGAATTGGTGTGTTTAGTTATCAAATCAAGCAAGTAGTGGGATGAGGGGAAGATTTGCTTATCTTTCATTTTTGCCTTAAGTGCTATCAGCTTTGGAACTGCTCTAAGATCGTTCCTGCATGGGAAAAAAATTAAGTAGGCTACTAAGTCTCTGGATTGGAATAATGATGTTTTCATTCATAAAGATTCTTGTCCCATTTATAAATTAACTAGATAATTGCCACAGCTTTACCCATGTGCTGTTAGGTTCATGCGTAAAGTTTACTCTATTGTTGAAAATTATCACAGATCTTAGTAATAAAGTAGTATCTGCTAAAATATCTAATGAATGCCCTCTTGTATTTGACAAGGTCGAATAACTCTCTGGTATTACGAAGGTCAAAAAATTATTGATTATTCCTAAAATGGTGGATCTTAAATTTTAGTAAGACTGGAGAATTCAACGAAGGCCAAGCAGACCCAAGAAAATACACATGGACAACATTTTTACATAACTTCTGAAAGTTCAGGAACCCCCAAAACCCACCTATAAACTATTGTCCTAGAAGTAGATAAGTATCCTTATGAACTAGACAGGAAGACCCTGAGAAGATCAGTCCTCAGAAAATTTACGACCTTCATTCATTTATTTGAAAATCCTTTGTGGGGCCCAAGATGCTGGTCGCTGTGCTATGCTGACTTTGCAAAGGTGGACAAGATGGTCCCTGCCCACAAAGAGTGTCGGTGATGGCTGAGGGAACTGCCCAGCGAGCAGGCTGCTCTTGCTCTGCCTACAAATATTGTGGAGATCAACACTGCATATGGGGAGTCCGGGGAATTTCCTAGGGAAGGTGAGATCCTGGGGAGGAGTAGGATACATCACGGGAAAGTAGGGACAGTGACAGCATTATTTTCGAGAGTTGGAGCCTGGAGATATGAAGCTAACAGGGAAAAAGGTTCAGATTAACAGGGTTTTTTTTTTTTTTTTTTTTTTTTTTTCAGCCATGCCAGAGAATTTTGGCTTCATCCATGAGTGTTTTCAGATTACTTGTTGTAACCATCTGAACCTATAATCTTCTTTCTTTTTATAAAGGATGAGTAAAGTGTTTTGGTAAATACAAAGTTTCATTTACTTACAGGCCACTTATAAATCGCATTTCTCACTTATAAACTTGCAATTTCAAAACCTTCTCATTTTATAGTTGATCTTGCTTAATGTTTTATTTTGCATATGAAGTGCCTGGACGTATATATAGCCATTTAATCATTAAACTAATCTAACATTCTAACAGGTATCCACAATTCCTGGAGTCAGTGCTTATGGAAATGCAACTTCAGTGCAAATAGGAAATATTTCAGGATATATTGATACTCCAGACCCACCAACAATCATCAGCTATCTACCTGGGCTTCTTTACAAATTTAGTTGTAGCTATCCATTGGAATACCTGGTTAATAATACCCAGCTTGCTTCGTAAGTTTGCATTTTATTCCTGCTTTCTCATATGGCATTTTTGCTTCAGTTGTTTCTTATCTTTCAGGGACTTAGAAAGATAGTAGGATTTATTGAAAATAGTTAAGTTCAGACAATGTAATGGGAAGCATATTATGTCTAATATATTTATCTCTATCTGTTTATCTATCATTATCTATGTATTTATCTATCTACCTATCTCTAATTGTTATGATCCATAACAGACCCAAACCATTTTTCCCCCAAATTAAGCTGAATCAAACTAGCCAGTTGTCTGCCTTGGGTTCTCTTCAATCCCTTTGCCCAAGAGCCTTGGGTGTTTCATGGCCCTGAAGGCCCTGTGGTGTTTCCAGCCTGTATAACATTTGGTAACTACATTGCTGAATTTTGGTTGGCTTCCGTCTCGGCCATATGCTTTCACTGCTGGGCTCTTCTACCCAGATTCTGGGATCTCCATCCCTCTGTTGAGCTGTCACTTGCATGGGTGCTCATGATTCTCCCAGAAACATGGCATGGCATATAGTCAAGGAGCTCCAAATATGGACTGAGGGTGTAGCCTTTTGTTTATATTCATGTATTCATTATTTCCAAAGCACATACTCCCAGAGAGGACTATGTCCATATTCCAATGTAATCACCTGGATTTGTTGAATATTTTTGACAAAATGGGATGATTAAGTGAACGCTTTCTCCCATTTTAGGATTTGCTATTATGAAGTCTTAGTTATTGCTTAATCTTAGTTATGAGGAAATGTGGAGGCCACATTCTACTTCCATGAAAAAATATTCATAGCTGGTTTTAATAGCACAGTGATGATAAGTACCTTGGACAGAAGCAAGACTTTGATGTGGAAAATGAGAAAGGAAAGGCTTTGAGTCAAAAGAATATGGCTGTACAGGAAAGCGCCTCTCACTCTGCCCCCTACTCCCCACACTGAACACATTCCTGAGCTTCAATTGCATGGAAATTCATTGATTATTCAGTTTATCACTTACCTATTTACCATCCAATGTTCTAGCAATGAACAAAGTAAAACAAATTCCCTGATCTCATGAAACTTCTATTGTAATAGAATTGATGAAAGTGTATTTGCATCAGATTCAAGCCCTTATTTGCCAAATCTCTTAAAAGTAATGCAAAACACACAAAAAAGATTGCTTTAAAAATAAAAGGATCATGAAGAATAGCTTGTCTTTACTTGTTCCCTCTTGCTTTCTTATTATTTTATCTGTTCAGAGATTTAAACAGTATAGCAACTTCAAGCATAATTAACGGTATGTCAGAATTATTCGGGAGTTTTAGTGCTTTAAATCTAACATCCAGGTATCACTTGTACTTTAAAATCTCATGAGTGCTTTCCTTTTTCTAAATGTGTTTTAGGTCCTCAGCTGCTATTTCTGTGAGAGAGAACAATGGCACATTTGTCAGCACTTTGAACCTGCTCCTTTATAACGTAAGTTGATGGGTGAAGGATGTTATTTTCTCTTTCACTGTTGTGAGGAGTCATTTATGTGAATGGCTTTTACATAAAAATCTACTGAAAGCCACATTAACCCTGTTATGCCTTGGTAACATTTATCTATTTTTGCTACCATTTTCATATATCTTAGTGATAAAGGTAGAGTAACATCTCCATTAAATTTTCTAAAAGTTGATAAATGATTTAAATTTTATATCATAAGTGTGATTTTAAATAATTACTTCAAATGTCTATCTACATTTACAGGTATTTATTTGTTTATTTAGGTAGGGGTGTGTGAGTAGCTACAGTTAGCTTCAAGATTTAGGAAGTTATTTTTTATGTGTGATGCAAAGATTTTAACAGTACAAACGGTGTTTGCCTTGGCGGCATCCTTGGTGATGAATGTGTTAATATTTTCGATATGGGTTTTGGCTGATGACAATTCTGTCACATCTGAAATAATTTGGATTGACTACACAGCATTATCTAAATTTTTGTCATGTAAATATCGACAGTGGCAGCAAAACGTGAAAAATACATGGATTTCTATTTATAACTCTAACATTAATCCCCTAAATGATATTTTCATGTTGATTAAAAATTTTTATTCATACATTTTAAATGCCTGATTTAAATATCAATTTTTCAATCTATCAACCAACATTTTTGTAAATTATGAATCGGATTTTTACAATATTATTCATGTCATCATGGCACCAAGTTATAATTCATGCAACTGATTTAAAAGTCAGTGCTTTATACATTGAATATAATGAGCTATAAATATTATAGTAGGACATTTTCCAAAGGCATTTTTAAAAATCATGTTTATAAATTTGTAATCTGACACCACAGAGTTCTAAACAACAAATTAAAATGTGTTAGAATCAAGATTGCCTTTCTGTCGTTTCTGAACTTCCTTCTGCAAAGAGAAGCTGTCGGCTGGGCGCGGTGGCTCATGCCTGTAATCCCAGCACTATGGGAGGCTGAGGCAGGCGAATCACGAGGTCAGGGGATCAAGACCATCCTGGCTAACACGGTCAGACACCATTTCTACTAAAAATACAAAAAAATTACCCGGGCATGGTGGCGGGGGCCTGTAGTCCCGAATACTTGGGAGGCTGAGGCAGGAAAATGGCGCGAACCCGGGAGGCGGAGCTTGCAGTGAGCCGAGATCGCGCCACCGTACTCCTGCCTGGGCGACAGAGGCAAGACTCAGTCTCAAAAAAAAAAAAAAAAAAAAGAGAGAGAGAGAGAGAGAAAGAGAGAAGCTGCCAAGATACTTGATTCTACAATACTCGGCAAACGTGTGCCAATATTCATTTTTGATATGGCTAGATATTTACTATTGTTAACAATATTTATATAACTTTAAACTGGAAAATTTCTGTCTGTTAATTTATATGCATAATCTCTCTGAGGTAGAGTTGAGATTACTAGTTGGATTTTTTTTTTTTTTTACTAGTTGGATTTAATATTATTTGTTATAATTGAGTGAGACAAAGATGAGAATTCCTGATCCTAAGAAAGTGAAAAATATATCCATATGACATTTAATGATACTATTACTTTCTGTGAAATTAAACTATTCTCTCACTGAAATAGCAGAAAATCAAAATTTAGAAGTGTGGATTTCAGGAAAGCTTTGTTATTAAGGTCTTTCTTTTATCACTAGAGACGGTACTGTAGTTCTGTTGCTAACAAGGTATAATCCTTCAAAGAATCTCTGAAGTTATAATGCTTAAAAAGCCTATAATTAGATGATAACCTTAATATTTTAATTATATGGTAACCAATTTTTTTATATTAGACTACAAGTGAAATAGACGGTGCCAAAATACTTCTCATTTTAAATCAGTTATAGAGCAGTCTTAGTTTGACAGAAAAGTTGATTAGAAAGTACAGAGTTCCCAAACATACCCCTCCCCTTGCACACATTTTTTTCCTATTATTTACATCTTGTGTTAGTGTGATACATTCGTTAAAATTAATAAACTGATATGGATACATTATTAACCAAAGTTCATAATTGACATTTATTTTGTGTTGAGATTACTCTTCCTCTTGTACATTCTATGGGTTTTGATAAATATAAAGTGGCATTTGCTCATCATTGATGTATAATACAGAAGAATACAGAAGAGTTTCAATGCCTCAACCTAAAAATTTTTTTAACACAGTGTCATCATAGTATTTTGGCATGTTACAGGATATCTAAAAATTAGTAAATTACACTAGAAAAAAATTTGATACACTTTCATTAGTTGATCCAAAATCATCCTTATTATTTGTTTGAAATATTAACATGTAGCTAGCCAGATGTAATTTTATTGTAGCATTCCAAATAAAATATTATAATCTTCGAAGCCATTAATTCCTGTTTCACAAGGAAAGTTTTTTATTTCTAACCCTTGAGGATGATGAAATTTTATATTACATCCCTACTACTTTCATTTTCTGATTTGTTGTTTGGAGAGGAAAAGTTGTACTCAGTTCGATGTAGCACAATAGTTTAGTTTTATGTGTTCTGGGATTCAGTAAGTATACTGAGGGGAAATTATATTTAAAAAAACCAATGACATCAACTACGTGATTTTCATGTATGAAGATTACTAATTGAACTGTGGCATTATTTTGTGCAATATAAATATGTCAGTTTTGTTCATTGTGGAAATGGAAAGTAAGGATGCTTTTGTGTACTGGAATTCTACTTAAATGTTAGATTCTTCTGAGAGGGTGGAGAGTCAGCAAATATTACATAAGGTTATTATAATTATGAACATTTTTTAAATGCTGGAGAAAAATTAAAATGGATATAATTGATTTTAGGGACAATATATTACTAATGAGTAAAAGTCATCATACAAATTAAAGTTGGAAAATTACCTCTTAGAAGCAATTTCAGTAAGAAAAAATTGATGATTCATAATTAAACCACAGCTGGATCATATGTCATTTGCCATATGACTCAGCAATATAATGTTGTAAAGAAAGTAAGCATTCTTCTGGATAATATTGATTCAAATATAAGATGAAAGGGCTGTATAGTTAATGAAGTGTAGGTTACTTGGAGAAGTTGGAAAAGGGAGCCTGAAAGATAATTACATAAAAATACTACCTACCATGGTTAGAGGAGCTATGATCATTTATCACCAAAATATAGAAAACAAAAGACTGAAGAGTATCAGTTTTTAAGTATATCTCTTATTTATTATTTGACTTTATTTGGAAATAAAACATTCCGTATTAACATTTTTTTCTCAAAAGTGAAGCATCCAAACTATTACTGTCTTAAATTATAAAATTTAAAATATGTTGCTTTCTTCCAAGCCTTCTAAAGAGAGTATGGTTGGGATGTTGTCTTTCCCAACGATTTTAAGATTTTATAATGACCCTTAAAAACTTTTCTTTGCTGCCAAACAGCAATGTCTTCAGAATTACTAAGTTTAGGGAAACAATTGGCCTCTACATTAAATTACATGACTGTGTAAATTCGGAGGGTTTTTTTAGTTTGTTTTTTGCACTCTATATTTTCTGGTTTTCTTCATTATCAAATTATACCTGCCACTTCTTAATTTCTAATCCGATGCTTTAATCTACTGTGGGTTTGAGAATGATACAAATAAGCTCTCTAGAATTGGTCTAAAATAAGGGTAGAAAAGTGAAAATGAAGTCCTGAGATACCCTTGTATGAGTGACCTCTAAGGAATTTGTGCAGGAACCATACGGCATGTATTCTAGCAGCCTGGAGTCTGTTTGTCTCAAAAACTGAATCTTGCCCTATACAAAATGTAATGTGTAAATGTCTCATTTTGGTTTTCCGTGTATTATTATTCAAAGTTTGCATCTTGAAGATATTGATATATTCTAGAAATGTGGTTCTCCTGTACTTTCTCCTATTGTGCCTAGAAGAAAATTTCTGTTCTTGTGTGACTTTAAAATGGTCTTACTTTGATTTTCAATTACATTTTAACAATTTCAAGTTGCCAGGTAAGTGATTTTGAGTAAATAAAATATTATCAGAAGTATAAGACCTACAGTGTCTATAGTAAAGGGCTTAAATTGAAGCCGATGTAATTTAAATAAACTGAATATTAGTCTCTAATATAATCAAATAAATGGCATATTAATTTAAGTAAACTAAATATTGACCATTGAATATTAACCAAACTGAATATTAACTAATGACCACTGAATATAACTGAGAAACATTGAACATCAGCCACCATATATGGTAAACTATGGAAACAAAAGATTTATGCATGGAATCAATTTGTTACATGGATATGGCTTAATAATAGTTCTGCCAAGTAACCAGAGGGTCACGTAAATCCTTTTTCCATTGATTCTGTAGATTTATGTTGATTTACTTTCTTTTTTTTCTCTCTAACATTGTTGTTTTAAGTAGTAAGTGTGCTGTTGTTGGGGAGGTAATAATAGATTTTTTATTGTTTTGTCATTAGGATTCAACCTACAACCAGCAGTTAATTATCCCCAGTATAGGATTACCTTTGAAAACCAAAGTATTTGCAGCTGTCCAAGCCACTAATCTGGATGGCAGGTAATTTCAAAGTCTTATCTTTTTTAGGTCAAAACACTTTGACTGCCCAAACCCTCATGAGTCATAAAGTTGGCCCATTCATTTTTAAACTCAGTTTGAAAATATTATGATTGCCACACCATTTAGGCATGCTACTAAAAAGAAATAACAAATTACAAAGTTTAAGAGGTTACACTCATGTTGTGTCATTAATCGGAAAATAACAAGTCTTCCCACAAAGAAGGCGAGTGGTTCTTGGAAGGGGGTATGGGAAGATCTGGGATGCTGAAATGTTGGATTTCTTCATCAGAAAGATGATTAACCAGATGTAGTCATTCTGTGAACAATTGATTTGCTTGCTTTTCCATATGTATGTTACTCTTCAATATGAATTTATTAAAAAATGAAAGGACTCTGCATAAGAGTGTGTCAAAATTACACAAAATGATCTCCAGAAACATCTCTATAAAAAAACGATTAAATTTTGGATGATACTTAAGAAAATTCAGAGCAATCAAACTGAAATGGAACTCAAAAGCTGAAGCTCTAACCCTGCCTTATTAAAAAAAAGTAATGTGAAAATGGCCTCTTTTGGATTGCTCATGTATTATTATTTAAACTTTGCATCCTAAAGAGATTGGTATACTCCAGAAATTTCGTTCTTCTTTACCTTCCCTCTTCCTGTCCTGAAAAATATTTATATTCTTGTATAAGTCTTTAAAATTGTCCTTTAATAATGCAGGAGTTTTTTCCATTTCATTGGCATTCACTACCCGTGGATTAGTTTTTTTTTATAACATCAGAGTTGGAGTGGACTAATGTATAAGTGTGAGCAAAATCTAACATTATGGAGGAAGGATGTGGATGTGTATGCGCCTCATGGCTTTCTTCTCCCTAACACAGCGTCTATTGGGGACTCCACAATCGCCAAATCACTGATTCTGATATGCAATTTATGCTCTAAACTCCTTTGCTGTATTTGCTATTATAATATTCTCTGATTCTGTTAGAGACAGTCATATCTAGAAACAAAAGGCTATTGTTTACAGTGAACATATAAGCATCTATGTAGCTCATTTTAAAGTTTACTTCTCAGACTTTGACCATTCAGTTGTCTCGTACACAATTATTTATGACATTAGCCTTGACTCCCTTACTGTGAAATTGACAATTTGGTGCAGATTTTTAAACATTTTGAGTTTAGGAGAAAGTTATTACTTTTTAAAAGCTTGTATGGGTACATAGTAGGTGTATATATTTATGGGGTACTTGAGATGTTTTGATGCAGGCATGCATGTGAAATAAGCAGGATGGAATAAGAGAAAGTTTTAATAAACAATAAACCTCTGCAAATAACAGGTAATAAACAATTATATTCCAAGAGATAATAATTTTGTCAATATTTACTTCCCTTGTATTAGTAACTAATACCCAAAAAGAAATTCTGACTCTAGATTATGTTTGCTTACATTCTTTCAGATGGAATGTTTTAATGGATTATTGCTATACAACTCCATCAGGAAACCCAAATGATGACATTCGATATGATCTCTTCCTTAGGTAAGACTTAGCTGTCTAAGTATTGTATTGATACCAATGACCCAGTTGTAGATAACTGAAATGGAAAATCTAAGTCAGATAAATTATAAATCACTAAGATAGCTTTTGAATTTCAAGTTTTACATTTTGAACTTTGAGTCCTTATAAAGCTGAAAGTTTAAAAGTTGAGAGAAGTTTTCAACACAAAATGCTGATAAAGCTATTGTTGAATCAGAGTTGTAAGTAAGTTAGGTCCACCAAAGATATTTTATTCATGTTTAGGAGATATGGGAATATTTCACTGTCTTAGGAAAAGCATAGTTAGGACATTATTTGCAGGAAAAGAAATGCAATGGAGGTTACTATTTATCTGCAGCTAGACTGGCTCATATGTCAAAAGGAGAGTAAAATTAAAGTAATGGTCTGGATAATTTAGACCCCAAAATACTTTTGTTCATTTATCAGTATTTAGTATAAAACTATAATATAACCTACCACTCCTTTTTTTATTAGAGCCAATAACTTCATCCTCCTTCCCCAATAGACAGTGATAGAGTGAATGTAATATACATTTGGGGAAAGAGGACATTGATCATAAAACCATTCAATCATCCCAGTTCCTTTTCAGCATTTTTATCTGACAGCCGAACAGACTTGAGAGTAAAGCAATGTCTTCTAATCATGCTTATAAAGTGCAGTTGGCTCAGCTCACTGCAGCTTATTGACACATGATGGAAGTAATGTAATGGGAAACCAAAAGAATACACTTTATTGGCTAATCAAGGGTAAGATGACGTTCAGAGGGTATGGTCAAACTGTTACTCTAACATAGCCTATTTCTGGAAATGTTAATTTGGGCAACATTTTTGGGAAAAAATGTCAGTATGTATCAAAAGCCTTAAAAGTTTCATATTCTTTGATTCTAGCTTTACAAATTGGGAAATACATTTTAAAATATGTATGATGTTCTGGTCTATCAGTGATATTTACAATAGTAAAACATGGGAACGAATTATATATTCAGCCATAAGGAAATAGCTAGGTGAATGATGGACAACCAGTAAGTTGAGAGTCCATACAGGTATTACAATCATATAGAGTTATGTCTTAGAAAAAAAATGGTTGGCTTTCTCTTACCTTCTCCCTTTTTATCTAATTGGTATTTCTATCTTTGAAAATAATTGATTCTTTAACATTTAAAGGTATTAAAATATCAAGGAAAAGGATCATAATATATAATTGTGTATATATAATGAACTTCATTTATATAACAGAAAAGACTGTAAGGAGAAACAGCAAGAGGCTCCCAGTGGTTATTTATGCTTGGTAGGGTTATGGATTTTTTTTCACATTTCTCTTATTTTCCCAAACTTCTATAATCCTCATATATTAATAATCTGGAATATGATCATCAGACTTCTTGTGTGAATGTAGAAGCAGCTTAGTTCTGAATCTTTTCAGTTTTCGTATTGGAAACGATTCAGAGTGAAATGTATAAAGAAAAATAATTTCCCAAATGTCCTTTTGTGTGAATGTAGGAGGAAAAGAAAACCTAGAAATTCTAAAGGAAATGTTAGTGTTGATTAAAACAGTTAAGATCAAGAGAAAATGGTGTAGAAAGCAGTGTAGAAGAGGTGGTAAGGAAGGCAGGGAAGAAAAGTGGGTGCTGAGGGGTCCTAAGGGAGTCAGCTCCCAGAAGCAGCAGGAGAAATACACACCTAGAAGGAAAGCGCACTACTTTGAATGGAAACTGCTATCCCCCGGGCTGGGGAATCTGAAGAATGAAACAGTAGAGAATGCTCAGAGCCTCAGAAGTGGCAGATCTTAGAAAATGCCCGCAAAAGCACACCTTCTAAAGGTGAAGGAATCACCTGGGAAGGCAGGGGCTCTGCCTTGGTGGCAAGGCTGGTGAATAAACCTCAGGAACCCAGAGCTGGTGGTAGAACCCGTGAATATCTTTTAAGCTCAGTCAGCTGCACAGTTCTGCTCTATTCAAAGACAATTGTTATTGAAAAACAGAGGAGGGAGCCCTTGAGTTGGGGAAACCCTTTAGGAAGGTATTTACCATTCCACACTGCCTTAGGGGTCCTAAAAGTTTTAGCTTTAGGGAAATCCAACTCTTTCAAACTTGAATGATAAACAGATGCAGGTATTTCTTGCAGTATTCCAATATTCTACAGGAAAAATATCGAAAATGGCAGAAAAGAAATTTTAAAGATGAATTAAACTCACCAGAAAACTGTTGCCATGGAATATGTAATATATACATTCCAACATTCATTTTTAAAAAGCAAAAAGCATCATGGTTATGAAGATAGAATTATGAGAACTTAGGTAAGTAAGGATAGGACAGTAAAAGTCATGGCTATGAAAATGTGAAAAGGAAACTGGGATAAGTGAAAATAAATGGAAATATAAAAAAATGTATGAGAGGAAGGGACACGTAATTAGAAGACATTCAAAAGGTGTGTAGATCACAGCAGAAACAGTGTGAGACATGGAAGATAAGTATAAGAAATACAAATAAAAATAAACAAATATAAAGGAAAATAAAAAGAATAAGTAAGATAGAAATAAAAAGGTGAGAAAGGGAATTCAATATATGTATAATATGCATAATTAGAATTGTCCACCCAAAAGTCAAAATAATAGAACACCATGTTTAAAAATATAATCCAGGAACACTTTCCTAAATTAAAAAAAAATCTCTCATTGACATAATGAATTGATGCCCTGGATGAAATTGAAGATTTCATTAAGCGGAAACCAGGGGAAATATAAAAAGACATAGAAATACAATAAAAAATTAGAGATTTTACCTCTTAGAAAACTTACTTCTGGTGGCCAACAAGTAAGTAAGGAAGTCAGGATATAGGAAATCTAAATGACATAAGCAATAAGCTATATACAGAGAGACAACAATTCATAACAATATCAAAAACCAGGAAGTCCTCACCACTGGAAGTTGTAAAACCCATAAATAAGACTTGTATCAAAAATGAAAATATGAATCAATGTTCTGGAAGAAGTTAAGAAAAAGTAGGTTCCTTGAAAAAATACGTTAATAGAGAATCACGAGCTAATCAAATCCAGAAAAAAAGGGATAAATGACAAATACAAAAAGATAAGAGGGGAATCAACATGGAAATGAGCAGAGTACGGTTCTATCAGATATCACAGTCAATAAAATGTCTACAATTATTAAAGGAATGTCATATTATGCAAGGCTAGCCACATAGACAAAAGTCACTGTAAACTGAGAAATAGATCCCCAAACATATAGGAATTTAGTGTAAGATGGAGTGTGGAACCACAAATCAGTGGGATAAGTAGATTTTTAAAAACAGTGTTGGACATGGATAATAGTAAGATAAAAGATAGTATTGGACCTATACTTCACTCAATACACCATAATAAAACCTAAATAGATTATTAATTTAAATGTAAAAGCTACAACTTTAAAAGTGGTAGAATAAAACAAGAGAAATACCTCAAAACTTTGGAGTAAGGAAACTCTTTTCAGTCTAAATACTAGAAGCCACAAAATAACATATTGAAAATTTAACTACATAAGAGTAAAACTGTGAACACACACGCGCGTGCGCGCACACACACGGAATGTCCAAAGCCAAATAACAAAGTGAAACAATTTGTAACTTATATAACAACCAGTAACCACTCTTCTTAACACATAAAAGAACTCATAAGAATCAGAAAGAAAATGGCCAACAACACAACAGAATTTGGTCAAAAGACATAAACCATTTTCAGATAAAGAAATGCAAATGACTATGAGATATGTGAAGATATACAAACTCATTAATTATAAGAAAAATATAAGTTAAAATTATAGGGTGATAGTTCATTTTTACTCTCAAATAGGGAATAATAAAAAGTTTTATCCATACATTTTGCTGATGTAGCTCTGGAGAAGTAAGCATTGTTTTCATCTATTGCTTGTGAAGTCCAAAATTGAACAATATTTATATAGGGCAATTTGACAATATCTATTAAATGATGTATTCTGATATATGGATGTATTCTGTAGATAATCCTGTACATGTTCAACATGATATATCATAAGGCTATTCATTATTACTTCATTTCAAAAAAGCAAAAGATTAAAAACAATGCATGTACATAAATAGGAAACTGATTAAATAAAGTCTGAAACACGTCCATGATGAAATACTATACAGCTGTGGAAGAAAATGAGGAAGCTCTCTAAATGTTGATACGAAAAGATCTCTAACACTGCTAAATCTTTAAAAGGCGAGGTACAACATAGCGTAGACAATATGCTATCACATGTTTAAGGAGGGAGGACAGTAAGAATACATTGCTTCAGTTTCTATTTTCATAAACCCTGGGAATGATGTGAAAATAAATGAGAATGAAAAGAAGTGAGATCGCCTCTGGCAGGTTTCTATATATTTTAAATTGTTTGGATTTTTGAACTATGTGAAAGTATAATTCTTCTAGCTATTATTGCAATCAGAAACTGATCTGTTTAAATTTTATGATCCAGGTTTTATTGTCATATCTGTTGAATTAGCTTATACTATGATTAAATGTCTGTAACGTGGCATGGTTCTGTTAGCTCTTAATGTAATGGCGGATCCTTAATACGGTAGAAATTAATTTACAAGTCTCAGTAGGTTGATACTTTCCAGTGATGTCCTGTTTTCACGTTCCCTAAAATTTAGCTGTGACAAGGATCCTCAGACCACCGTCATTGAGAATGGCCGAAGCCAGCGGGGCCGGTTTTCGTTTGAAGTGTTCCGATTTGTGAAACACAAGAATCAGAAAATGTCCACTGTCTTCTTGCACTGTGTTACCAAGCTCTGTAGAGCAGATGACTGTCCCTTCCTTATGCCGGTATGTTTTGAAGAACTTCATTCTAAGTTGTTGAGTTGATCTAAGCTGAAAGTTTATCAAATGTCAGAAACTAATTTCTGCTTGGAAAGTGGATAGGTGTTAGGTCAAATAGTTTGAAGTAGGATTTATTCATTTATCTAGTAAAGGTCTGCTAAATATCCTACTTTGTGCCAAGCATTGTACTGGGGATACATAGATGAGGCATGCACAAATTCTGAATTTAATTAGATTATCTTTTAGGATCATGAGCTAGTCACAGAAGAAAGCAAGACAAAAATCTTATGGTGCAAAGGCAGACAAATATATGGTAGTAATAGGCGGTATTCACCATTGCAAGAGAGTTAAATCAGGAGAGGTTGAGAGGATTGGTGGAGATGAACTCCAGCTGTTACTTTGAAGTGGACTGAACCCCAAAGAACCAAAATCAAGACTGTGAGAGACACTGCTGGCCAAACGATGGTCAAAGACACAGACACATAAATTAGTGTGATCAGAGAGCTTCTAGTTCTTCAGGAGGGTTGTAGAGCAGAGTAGAGATGATTGGAAAACCCGGGGAGCGCACTGGGCTGGTGCTGGAAAGGTAGATTGTGGTCAGATGGTCGGGAAATCACTGAGATTAAAGGCTAAAAAAGCAGTGAAAGGTGTGCATCTGAATTGCATACAGTCACCATTAAAATAAAGATCCATTTAGTAGTGAATTAAAAAATTCTATTCTGACTGGCTCTCTAGGGTCACATCATTATTAACCTGAGAAAAACGCAGGCCCCTTTTTAATTTGAAATACCGTTAATATGTTTATATTTATGTTCAATTCATGCATAAATGGGAAGCTATTTCTTCATACTCATTGATCCCTTTGGACTAATAAGCAATGTCAGATAGGGGTAAATGGAGAGTCCACATTACCTTGAGTCCATGCTGACCAACATTTCCAGGAAGGATTTATTAAAGGCTTGAGAGAAATAAAAGTAGAAAAGTTTGATAAACACAGCACTTTTTCAAGAGAGCCACTGAGCTATGTAAATTAATGAGGCAGTGCACAATTACAGAGGGAGGAAATAAGAAATGTGGCCCAAGCCAGGGTAAGAAACACTGTAGCAGTTACATGCAAAGTAATTAAATAAATGCACAGAAGGAAATGAATAAAATTAAACATGTGGTATCTCTTCCAAAAGAATCTGCTTTCCAAATGGCCATAAAGAAACAATTCTGTGCCGGTTGTGGAATTTCATTTGTTTTCATTAACACCTCAGATTTGCAGCCACAGAGAAAGGAGAGATGCTGGGAGGAGGACGACTTGGAGCTCCCAGAGCTCTTCTGGCAGTGCGGTGCTCTCTGCTGGTCCCATCATTACTCGGAGTGGTAAGTGTGCTCCTCCTTCTGTATGTAGTAATAGACGGTTCCAAAATGCCTCGTTACTTGGCTTCTAACAAGAACTCAAAGTGGTTCCTAAACAGCACTAATTAACTGTGAGACAAGATAAACTGCTAAGCAACTTTAATTTCACAGTAGTTTTCCTGTTTACTCAACTTTCACACAAAGGGCAATATTGTCTTTACTACATTTCCTGTTTACACACACACACACACACACACACACACACACACACGAGTATGCCATGATGGACCTGTTTTTTTTTTTTTTTTTTTTTTTTTGAGATGGAGTCTCGCTGTGTTGTCCAGGCTGGGGTACAGTGATGTGATCTTGGCTCACTGCAGCCTCCACCTCCTAGGTTCAAGAGATTCTCCTGCCTCAGCCTCCCGAGTAGCTGAGATTACAGGCGCCTGCCACCACACCTGGCTAATTTTTGTATTTTTAGTAGAGATGGGGTTTCACCATATTGCTCAGGCTGGTCTCGAACTCCTGACTTCCTGATCCGCCCACCTCGGCCTCCCAAAATGCTGGGATTACAGGCGTGAGCCCGGCCCATGCTGGACGTGTGTAATCACCCCGTGAATACGCTTCACCCTCCTCTGCCCTGCTGTCACCCATGACTACTAATTTGAGTGGACTGCAGCCTCTAGCTCCCTTGCCCTCTAGTTTCTGGCTGGGCTTGACCAATCGGTGGTGCTGTAAGCAGATGGGAGGGCACAGAAATTGTGGAGTCCACAGGGCTCCTCCTAGACAATTCTCTCCCTGTAACTACTCTGAAAACCCTCTCCTTATCCCTTAACTCTCCTCGTCCCTTAACTCTCCTCTCTCTCGTGAATTTTCTACGTCTTTATAAATAGCCTATTAAACACTCCGTATATGGCCCAGTTTGAGTACCATTTGTTTCCTTTCAGAATTGTGCATATTACATACTCTCATCTACTGCATTCATTTGTGCTCATGAATTTATATGATCTAATGGACACAACTCTTTATAACTCTTTATAAACATATTCTCAGGTATACAAATATATGTGCATACATGTACCTACACACACACACACACACACACACACACACACACACACACACACACAGAGTAAATGGATGTAGATTTTGTAGGTTTAAGTCAGTGTGAACCCAGAGACTTCCGGAGTCCATTGGATAAAACAGAGATGTGGCATGAAAAACTCTGAAACTAAAGCCGGAAAAACAGGTTCTAGGTTTAGCTTTTGTTCTAACATGCCATGTGAGTAGAGGTTTTGTTTCATTTCTCTGGGCAAATGTTTCTTCATTTTTAAAGTAAAAGTTTTTAAAAAGTTTACAAAGTTTTAAAATGTTTTTTTCATTTTAAAATAAAAGTTTTAAGATTTTTTTTTCTAACTCTTATCATTCTAAATTTTCTCCCAAAAAAGAGAATAATTCTGATTTGGATTATATGCTAATAATGTTTTCTCCATTTTATATTAGCCTTAATGCTGTTATTATGTTTCAGTTAAATTTTCGGTACCTTTTCTCCATGTTGCCCATCCCACAGTCAAAAGAAAGTTTTGCCTGAAATAGGCAAATCAGTAAAAAGTGGTTTTGGCCCAAAACATTCAGACAATTGTGTAGTCCTAACATTATTTAAAAACAAACCAATAGGCCCTTTCAATAATGCAGAGATATATTAAATATGAAATTTCAAACTTAGCCCGTACTCCCTGAAGATTTTTGGTATGTGCTCTGACTGGTTTAAAAATGACTGGTTTGGTCAGGCACGATGGCTTATGCCTGAAATCCCAGCACTTTGGGAGGCCGAGGCGGGTGGATTACCTGAGGTCAGGAGTTTGAGACCAGCCTGGCAACATGGTGAATTGCCATCTCTACTAAAAATACAGAAATTAGCCGGGTGTGGTGGCACATGCCTGTAATCACAGCTACTTGGGAGGCTGAGGCAGGAGAACTGCTTGAGCCAGGGAGGCGCAGGTTGCAGTGAGCCAAGATCGTGCCACTGCACTTCAACCTGGCCAACAGAGTGAAACTCTGTCTCAAAAATAAAATAAAATAAAATAAAATAAAATAAAATAAAATAAAAGACTGGTTTGTGGCTTGTGAAAGTCCCATTTTTGATCTCTATCTAGCTTTCAGAAGTGGCTCATAGAATTACATTGAATGGAAACTCAGTTCTTGCTGCCAATAATTAGGATTGCTTTTGGGTAGGCACAATAAAAGAGATTTTTATTTCCATGGAGCATATCTAGAGTCAGTTTGCTATAAGAAAAGAAATTTAAAAGTGATATTTCTTCTGTTCATCTTGGGTAGATGGCTTTTCCTCCTTAATTACCGTCTTCCTTCTTGCCTATGCAGAACTAAGTATTACAGTTTTTAAATAATTTGTTAGCTGTATTCATCCATTCTAATGTTGCTAATAAAGAAACACCTGAGACTGCGTAATTTATAAAGAAAAAGAGATTTAATGGGGTCACAGTTCCACATGGGTGGGGAGGCCTCACAATCATGGCAGAAGGCAAAAGAAGAGCAAAGGCATGTCTTACATGGTGGCAGGCAAGAGGGCATGTGCAGAGGAATTGCCCTTTATAAAACTGTGAGATCTCGTGAGACTTATTCACTATCATGAGAACAGCATGGGAAAAATCGACCCCATGATTCAATTACCTCCCATGACATGTGGGTATTATGGGAGCTATAATTCAAGATGAGATTTGGGTGGGTACACAAACCATATCATTAGTGTAAAATAATTTTTAAAATTCAAAAAAGATTCTAAGATCCCCCAAATCCCAGCAAAGATAAAAAAGTAGAAGTCTCTAATTCTAACATAAGTAAACAGTTCTCTAGGTTTATAGGTTTCATCCATGCCATGTCCAGTTGCCACAAAGAGCTATCACAATGCCTCTGATGTCATGCCTGGATTTCTTTCCAATTTTCAACCAGTTTCCACCTCAAGAATGTCACTTATTGCCCAACATGCTAGAGTTGTCTCGGGATCACCTCCAGTTTCTCCATCGGCAGAGTCCCCAGAGGAGCACACTCACACTTTCAGAGTTCCCTTGAATCCTCTCTCATTCTCTCTGGAATTATTTTTAAATAATTTTGATACATTTTGGCATGGTCTTCTTTAGTCATCATGGTGGTCTCACTGCTTAGAGGAACATATATAAAGATGTTTACATTGTAATACTATGATACCCATGAAAAAATATATTTTTAAAAATTCTACATGAACACAGAACTCAGAACTCAAGCCCTATCCATCCATATGCAAATCCTATGTAAACTTCATGTTCAGCTTCATGACCAGAACTACCTTTTTTCCTTAGTTTCGCTTTATTTTTATCTTAGGTCAGCTAGAATTTATCTCTTCAGGTCCTGTGGCCAATTTTATATAGACAAGTCCAATTTCAGGCTTGATTTGCTCTCTTCAAAGCTCTCTGATTCTTGGAAGTTTTGCTCTGTTTGCTCATTGAACCACTCCTTGTCCCTAGACATCTAGCTTAGGTCAAGTTCAGTAAGTTGTTAAACCTCAGAACTCCTGTTTTGTTTTGCTTTTTAATGAAATCAAATCCATTCTGGATATTTTTTTTACCCAACATTGTTAATAGTTTTGTTACTTGACTTAGGAAAATCTTCACACCCTCATAATGCAACCCCTCAAGAGAAATTTCCTGAAGTGTTCTTATTTAAAACTTCAAAATGCTAAAGGTGCTTGGATAGGGGAGTGCTTATCAAAGGGTGCAATTCTGGAAATCTAAAGGCACCAACACCAGAAAACAATACCTAATTGTTTTGTTTAATTAAATTCCTGTGGAGAAACCCAAGCCATATTCTTGTTCAATTATTAGAGTAGTTAATAATTCACTTGAGCATGCTTGTTTAGTCTCTTCATGGGACTGGCACTCTTCTAGGAACTGGAAATACAACAGAGAACAGGCCACAGACTTTGTCCTTGGAGATCTTAGAGTTCAGAGGTAGAAACAGACTATTAACGAACGTAACACTGTGGAAAGTAAAAAGGTCGGCGCTTATTAACTTGAAATGTGTGGTCTATTTTACTATATAGGTTATTAAAGTTTTTTAAAAAAATAGTTTTCTAGTGCTAAGAGAAAAAAAATTATTCTGCATATATCTTTCGTGGTCTTTTTATTATTATTATTATTTCAACTACTTACATGAGAAAGCAGAGAATGACAATTTATCTGCCACTTCTGGCTTTCAAATGACTGTGGCATTGCTGCTGTCACCTTCCTCCTATAGGATTTCAAATAGATAAATATACTCTTGGAGACCCCCAAAAGTTTGGTATTCCAATCAGTTCTAATTCCAGAAGGCTTCAGGTGTTTCTTTTAGCATATATGTACGTGTGAAGACCAAGTGGGTTCGAGGAAAAAACAAGCTGTGGTGCGATAAAAGTCTCCTGAAAAAATGTCTACCTTCCCTTTCAAGGCTTTACAGTGCTTTGATGTTTTGTTTGTTTGTTTGCTTTGTTTGCAATAATACAAAAATTGGAGGCTACCAGAAATAGCAACTAGATAAAGCAATTCTCTCCACCTTTATCCAGTATCAAATACAATTCCAAATAGTATTAGAATATCACAGGTTTTGATTTCAACCACCTGCCAAAGGTAGTACGCTTTCATTTATTCAGAGTCCTGGAACCTGGATTTTGTCATTCCAGTCTCATTTGGAAAAGGGTGCGTCCTTTCCCCACACAGGGAGATTTTGTCCACAGCCAAGTCCTCATTAATGACACCTGAAATACTGCTTCTATAGAAGTGTTGGTGGTAATATGGGGAGTGAGGGGGACAGTCTGACTTTTGTTAACCTTAGGAGGCAGAAAATAGCAGAGAGGGCATCTAGTCATAGCACTTTTGTCTTATTTGGAACACTTATTAGAAAGGAACTTTCTATTTTTTAGTTGAAATATTTTAAAGCAATTAAGTGTGATTTCTAAAAAAGACAATAGCTTTCAAAAAGAAATTTTGTACCATTATATATTCTCCCCCTGTGTTCCAGTGAGGCAGCTCATCTTGGGAAAAGAGAACATGGATATTTTGGAAGAATTGCTCATAGTCCATTCATCCCATCTGTTTCCATGAGAAGCAAGTGTGATTATAAAGTAGTGTTGGTTAGAGATTAGGATTTTTCTGAATGTTGTATAATAAAAATGTGTGTTATTTTTCTTTTTGTCCTATAGCGATGCATTGCACCATTCAAAAGAGTGCTATGAATGAGTGCCGTATTAATTTTGAGCATTGTACTTCAGGATCAGACAGCATCGTTTCTGCCAAGATTCATGTGTCTGAAAAAAAAATGGTGTCAGATATTTTATAAATATCTCACCAGGTTTTCCTCTTACTTGTTTTAAATACTCATCCTAGAGTTTCATAGCTTGAGATATTCATCTTCATCACCAGAAATAGTTTTCATACTTGGCCAGTTTATATTATTTTAGGAAAAGGACTCTGAAACTGAGCTTTGTTTTAAGCATATGTTTACTCTGTCATAAAGGCTGTGACAGATGGAAATTTCTTTATCTGTAAAATGGGGGTAGCAATAATATCCAAACCATATGGCTTCTGTGAGAATGAAGTGTGATAATGTATGAAACAGCAGTTTATGAACTATGTAGTTTTATACACATATTGATTATAATAATATTTATATTCCAGAAATAAACAGTCAATTGCACACATTATATGGTTCAAATAACAAACACAAATATTAAAACACAAATATGAAATTATTGTTATTTCAAATATGAAATATGAGCTCATACAAGCTCAAGGGTTAATAGCAACATGATGACAAATTGGACAATAAAAATTGGGAAATCAAGTAATATGTTTATCATATCTATTATTGTATTTGGCAGGGAAAAGTCAAAAATCAACAGCTTCAATCTTTTACTTAACAGATGCAAATAAAACTACAACTCAAGCTAAGTAGTCATGTTTTCCTTTTATATAGTTATTAAGTGTAAATTTATCTTCTTGGAACTTAAAGTGATGTGTTTGCAGATTATGTTGGACAAATTGGCAATACTTAAAATAGAGTGGCACTAAATAATGAATATTCTGTATAACAGAATAACAAATAGCAGGTTATAGGACCATAAAAAATGTAATAGCTGTTAAAAATTACTGCCCCCACTAACCTGACTGGAGAGCTAATGATGAAACAAAGTTGGCAGGCAAGAAAACAACATAGTGTAGATTTTTTTCGATTACATTTGTATACCCAGGACAGGTGCAGAATGTGGGCTTGGGGAATAGAAAGATGATGAAATCCAGGACATATGAAACAGGGCATGGAAAAGCAGAATGATTTAGGAGGCCTTTCATTTTTGCCTTACTCAAGGAGATTATGGGTGGAAGTAAGAGGAGATATAGGTAAAAATGTAGGTACAAAGTAATTATTGATCAGAATAAACAAAGGTAAATATTTGGAGAGATGATGTCACTTCTCTTTTCCTGTTTTTTCCCCTCAGATGAGACTCCAACCAACAATTCACAACTTGGTAAGATAATTAACATATTTTGCTGTTTTTTTTTTTTTTACATTTTTGGTGATCAGTTACAAAGCTGTAATCATCTCAGTGTAATGAGCTTGAGTTTTCCAAGTTTGGTACATTTTAGATAACAGTTCACTGAGGGTTTTCAAGCTCATATGTGATCTATTGGTCAATTTTTATAGCATTTGATAGCTTTTTGGTATTTTTGGTTTTGGCGGCCCATGGGCAGCCTCTAAACCATACAATCCTTTGGTATTGGGTTGAATTACAGTCAAATAGATTGTAACACAATTCAGTGCCATGCTGCTATTCTATGAGATGCTGATGAAAGACGTTTTGCAGGTAAAATTGGGTTAAGGTGGGATAAATATTATATGGGGCCTTTACAACTGGGTGTGTTTCATTATTTGCAGGTTCTCCAAGTGTGCCTCCCTTCCAGCTGAACGCCATCACCAGTGCACTGATATCAGGAATGGTCATTCTGGGAGTTATGAGCTTTTCTCTTCTTGTGTGCTCACTGGCCCTTCTGCACAGGAAGGGACCCACCAGTTTAGTGTTGAATGGCATAAGAAACCCAGTCTTTGACTGACTGTAACAGGTGCCTCCTCTCTAGAGAAGGCTTCACTGACTAAACTATGTGTGACTGCAGTCAGTGTTCCATCTGAATTTCATGTCAGTCCACATTCAATATTTGTAGGTTTGATAAATTTCACAGTGTAGCTTGTCAGCGTAATGATAGTGAAAGAAGTTTATAATATTGCTATTGTCACTGATGTATGTGGCCAGCCGTACTTTTATGCCACCAATGAATATATTGACAATAAGTGAAAAATATTCAGGACTTAGCTCTTCCAGGATCAGTAATATTTCATTTTACGTCAGTTTGCTTTTGATTGTTGGTTAAAAGATAAAAGGTTGGAGTAGACAAAAAATGAAATGTGTTGCATTTCCCCCTTAAGCATTAAAGCCCAGTGCAGCGGCATTTAGATTTGCACATGTGGTCCTAGAATAAATGTTGCTTTTTGTTTTAATCCAGATATTCCCTGCTTCAGGATGTGTTTTAACTGGACTGGCCAATTTGGATACCTGAGATGTAACTACTCATTCTATGACCTCCTGTGTTTTTGGCTGATTTCCATGTCTGACAATACTCATTTTAAAAGAAACTCTTGGGACATATCTCTTAACCTGGGGCATCCTTTTGTATAGAAGATAGTGAAAATAGTTGTTAGCTTCCAAGTGTCCTAGTACTAAGTGTCCCTAGATCATTATTTGTTAGAATAGGAATGGCTGTGATCGGTTTTCTTCTTCTGGTTCACGTGAGAACATCAGCACATGTTAACTCTCCTCCCAGGTAAACAGTTCAACTGCTGTTGCAGCTGTGCTTCCAGCAGTGAGGTAACTATGCAAAGATTATTTTTAATTCAGGAATCATAACATGTGAAAACAAGCTGTAGTTGTGAAAAGGGAACATTATCATCAGCTCATAAACCTACTGTTCCTAGAAGGGTTTTGAACAGTTTAGATTCCCTTTTTCCTAAAACAAAAAGGAAACTTAGGTTAAGTGTCGTTTGCAGAACATTGTTGGAATCTACATTAAAAGATATTCTTTCCCCCCATATTTTTGGTGCCAGGCAATACAATTAATCAGGAGAGGGTTTCTTTTTAAGGTATCTTCTTGTAGGTTTCATAATTGCCATGAATAAACAATATTTTCCTCTATTAGTAAACTGCAAGAAGCATTTGATCCTTTATCAGTTTTGCAGAAAAGCAAGTTTTAAGCAGCCCATGTTCTTACAAAAAAAACAACGTTCTCTTTGTTTAAGCTACCTATGCGCTGAACAAATAAAACAATTTAATAGCCAACCAAAACCCAGCATGTGAAGTTACTAGAAGTGCCATGTTAACTATAAGAAATTGCTGTAATCGCTAATTTCTATTCAACGTTGGTGACCCATTAGTCGGGACTTAATTTGTTATACTGCATGTGAATCATCAAGCTATATTAGATTGCTTCAAATAAAATGTCTACAATGTGAGTTAATAATTAAATCAATCCTCAAGCTGAAAAACACTTTTTCTCCAATTTGCCTGAATATTTCAGGAGAAAGTATTTATATTGCAATAATTAGCTATATAATTGCATCAACTTTTTATTTCAAGGTGTAGACACCAAGGGAAGTGGGATCTGGAAAGTCTCTGGATAATTTATTCACACACAAAAAATTTTAAATCATGTAAAAAGCCAGTCTACTCTTCCCTGTGTTACTGCAAAATAACTTTGAAGTGACTGTTCTGAACGTTATCTGTGTTAACATGATTAACTGACCATACTACTAATGTTACCCTATGTGTACATGGATAGTATTGAAATATACTGGTAAATCTATTTCAGATACTTTAAGTGAATTGCCATTGATTCTAGGATTAAGTTCTGTGAATAGGACATTATATCATTTAAGCTGTTTTGTCAATTTGATTTTTATGCTTTTGGAACGGCCGCTGTTTCAGCTGTTGGCCTTTTCAATTCTATACTCCATTTTATAGAATTGAATAATGGACACATATCATTTGGGAAGCAACTTAAGTATCATATTATTTTTTGCCACCCTTTCATCAAAAAAGGAAGAATCAGAGTTATAATGAGATAAACCAAGCCTGTTTTTTACAACTTTGTTCTTATAAATCTGCAGTTATATGGAGTATTTAGTTATACTGAATTTTACAGTTATTATAGTGTGAAAAACCTTACAAAATATGTGCAAACATTTCTTCAGTTTTAATACCTCAAACTGTTTTTTGCACTTCAGGGGTAAGGTCTGATGACATGTAAAAGATGATCGTTTAATAAAATAATGGTTTAAAATGTTGACCTGTTTTTTTTTTTTTCCTCCTTCCTGCTCTCGACATCCAATTCCTACTTTCACAAATACAGAGGGTCTCCAACTTATGATGGTTACATTTACAATTTTTGACTTTAAGATGGGCTTATCAGGGCATTAAATGCATTGTTGACCTGTGATTTTTTTTTTTATTTATGATGAGTTTTTTGAGACATAACGCCATTGGAAATTGAGGAGCATCTGTATTGAGAAAGATTTAGTCTAAAATAAGCTGCCTAATGCAACAGGGAAGGCCAGTGATCTCTGTATGTAGGTAAAGTCTGCGCTCTCAATACTGAGCCCTGTGCAGGGAGACACATTCTTAATATCAGCTAAAGGTAAGGAAGGACATTTTTCTTTGAGCTTGAGCTCTAACTAAAATGGAAATTACGATTTTAAAAACTTTGGTAGGGACAGAAAAAAAAAAAAAACTGGAAAGACAAGGAGTTTGGCTTCTGCCTGGAATTTCACAGTCTCTCCTAAGTGCCAGCAGGATCTGTGTCTTGGGGGAGGGTTGGTAGGAAAGTGGCATAGTGTTGAGGCAAAATCCTTTTCCTGACCCAGGGATAATCCAATCTCACACAACTGGGCACTACCCGGAGCCCTAAGTATTGACAATTAGCTTTGGGAGCCTCACAAGACAGGATGGTTCATGAGGGGCATTGTCAGCTGTGGAAAATGTAAGGCCACTCTATGAAGCCTCACAGACAGTAAACTTCCAGAAGTTAGAGTAGAGCAGAAGTTCATGGGAGACCCTTTTTTGTGAACACGGGTCATGAACATAATATGAAGAATAGTTTGAAGAATTGCAACAGGATGGAGGGCCAGCACACATTTATTTTGATTCCATATTTATAAGAAAAAGAGAAAGCTGATCATAGAGCAACTGCCTTTGGGAATGAGATTCTTCAATTATTTACAAGTGGGGAAACATTTAAAATAAAACAATCTAAACTCATAATTTAGAAAAAAAATTAAAAATACTTGTATAGTAAACAAAACAAATATCAGAGTGAGCTGGAGTTGGTGTATCAGTCAGTGTTCCCCAGAGAAAAAGAATATATGATATTGGTATATATGTCACATATTATATATATTTAATATGTATGTGTGTTATATAAGATGTGTGTGTGTGTGTGTGTGTGTGTGTGTGTATAGTATTTGTGTGTGTGTAACATAAGGAATTGGCTCACATAATTCTAGAGACTTAACAAGTCCTAAGAATAGAATTGCAGTTGGCAAGGTCAGGACCCAGGAAAGCTGATGGTGTAGTTCCAGTCCAAAAGCTGGTAGGCTTGAGGCCCTGGAAGAGTTGATGTTTCCATGCAATCCAAAGGCAGGAGAAACAAAAGTCCAACTTTGAAAGGCAGGTAGGCAGAAGGAAATCATTATTATTCACAGGAGGGCCAAACTGATTGGAGGTATCATACTGTTAAAAGGCTAAACTTCCTAATCAGTCCAGGAATATTAAGCAATTAATAAATAAAAGTGTTACAAAATCTGACAGTGCAATTGAAATGGTTTAAAACTATTTACTGTCTGGAGGTAAGGGTTCATGAATTGAGGGTCCTCTTTTATATTACCTGGATAATATTGATCAAATTGAAGAAAAACAGGGCCATGAGTAGGTGGGGAGTGATGAACTCTAAAGTTATACAAAATTATTCCTCGGCATCAAGAGAAACAGAGTACAAAGATACATGGCCAGGCGGTATTTATTGGACCCATATCCTACAGGGCTGGCATCGGGGATGCTGGTAGCCAAGGAGAAGAATAATGACATCAGCAGTGACAACAGGCTGGAAGCAGTAAAGAACATAAAACAGAGTAGCTGAGATAATAGGGGGCAAATGCAACAAGGGGCCGCTGGACTCTGGGAGAAGAGGCCGCTGCCACTTCTTAGGAGGAACTAGTTCTTTGGTGGGAGACAGAACGAGAATCATTGACAGCTGTTACCCACATTCCTCATGACAGCTGCCCGTCCTGCAGAAGTTCAAAGGTAAGTGAAAATTGAATTAAAAAGTTATATATTTATGTTTGTGAGGATATCTTGCCTGACAGCTTATTGGCAAATGCAGTCTCTGAAAATTTGAATAACACAAGAAAACTGAAATAGCCTTAATTAATGCCACATTTTGCTGAGATATCCAGAAGAGGATTAGTTTGGGGGCTTCTGCTCATGTGGACTAGACATAACCTTTAGAAATCTCTGCTCAGTAATCTTCATTTATAAAATGCTTTGTATTCTTGGCAAAGTGAAATTGAGAACTCAGATTGTTATCTGCTTAGTTCAAATCTCCAATTCCTCTTTTCCTCAAGTATCTGGATATTTCCTTTTTTATTTAAATTGCCAACATAATTACTTCAATTTTCTCTTCCATTTTCTGTGTAGAAAGGAGCAGTGCTAATCATTACATGGAGCTTTAGTCAAAGGCAACATGACCCAAATTTTGAGGTTAGTTTTCATCAGGAGCATAGCTGCGTTAGCATTGCCCAGAGCAAAATCCATTACTGAATAATCCTGCTGGTTTAACTAATCAACTAACACTAGAAGATCTTGGGAGAGCTGTGGTTTGACAATTTCATGGAACCCTGACTCAGAGTTATACAGGTCCTGAAGCTATTTCTTCTCCTGTATGTAGTTTTGTAAATTATTTATTTATTTTTATAGTAGGGAACAATTGGCTAAACTGAAAAATTACTCCAGAGGAAATATAGTTGTGTTTAGCAATTATTTGTGACTTGGAAATTTGAACTTATTTATTTAAAAGCTATCATTTTGCTAATGTATATTTTGTGACTGATAAAATGAGATGGCAGAAAATGATGTAGGGTTCTCATTGTAAAGAAAATGGAACCCAATAATTTCTTCTGAATCGTGTAAAGATAAGACATAGGTGCTTCTTTGGTATCTCATCTCACTCTATAAATACAATGTGGAACAAAGGCAATTCACTAATGCTCACTAAAAATTTTAATACAGGCTGGGTATGGTGGCTTATGCCTGTAATCCCAGAGCTTTGGGAGTCCAAGGTGGGCAGATTGTTTGAGCCCAGGAGTTCAAGATCAGCCTGGTCATAGTGAAACTCTGTCTCTACTTAAAAAATTTAAGAATTTAAAAATTAAAAGAAACACTGTAATGCTTTCTTTCTACCTTGTCAATGGATATATATTGAGAGTTTCTCTTATTTCACAAATTAATCATCAACATGGACGATTCGTGCCTCTAAGACTTTATCAGAAACTCTTTTGAAAGTTGCCATGAATATTGTGATTAAACTAGTAGGACCTATGGTTATTTTTACAAAGATATGCCAGGCTGAAGAAGTGTGCACACATTTGGCCTTGGATTCATAGCTGGATGTGTAAAGAACTTTGCCTGTTTACCATTGCAGTGGTTTCCAAATCCATGTGGCTCACTCCCCGAGGAGGTATTTCCACAGACCCATAGGAATTCTCCTCAAACTTGTCTTCCATAATTTCTATAATTTTCTTCTCTTTCTGATTCCTGAAACGTTCAAACTTATAGAAAACTGCAGACAGCAATGTAACAACCACAGAAGTTTTATCATCTTGGATTAACAAATATGCACATATTTTTTAATTGTTTCAGATCTACAAAAAAAATTTTCATGTAAGTTGAAGTCCATTTTGTCCTCCTCTCTACTCTATTTCTTTTAACTGTCTGTCCAGAGGGATCATTGTCAGTAAGTTGCATGCTTTCTTTCCATCCATTTAAAAAATGATTACTACATGTGGATATTTTTCGAACAACAGAGTTTTAATGTTATCATATTTTATACTTCCTTATCACACTATGTCACATGCTGATTTTTGAAGTCAATAGCATGTTACTGAAATCTCTTTATCTTGAGACAGATCAGTTTCATGACATCTTTACATTCCTGCCTCAATAACTTCCGGCTTGAATTATGTTCCAACAATTATTACTTTGTGTATCTTATAAGAAAGTCCTTTTCTCTCCTTCTCCCCTCTTTGGCCTTCAGAATTGCCTTGGCTCTTTTTGCATCTTACTTTTATTCAAAGCTGATATGAGAAAAATTATGTTAAAACTTTGATTGGAATTTCATTGAAGTTGTAGATTAATGGGGAAAAATTGCCACATTTTTGATACTGAGGGATTTTTCCATCATCAGTCTTGTTTTATGGATCCATTTATTCAAGTCTTCCTGCAATACCTTCAATTGAGTCTAGTACTTTCTCCATAAAAGTTCATAATATAAAACTTTTGTTACAGTTATTTGTAGCTGTCATAGGTTTTGGCAGCTATTGTAAACGAAATCTTTTCTAGGAACTAAACTTTCTAATTACATATTGCTGCTGGATACAAATGTTAGTGATTTTGTTTTTATATTTTATTTACCACTATTGACAGAGTATCAAGTTTGTATTATAACCCTTCTGGCTGTGGATTCCCTCAGACCTGTTCAGGGCACCCAAAGTCCACAATGAGGCCCTGGAGCCAAACGCTTTCATTCAAAGTACCCTTTATTTTTCTCAGCAACATCCTTGGAATTTTTTTTTTTTTTCACAGAGTCTTGCTCTGTCACCCAAGCTGGAGTGCACAATCTCGGCTCACTGCAACCTATGCCTCCTGGGTAAAGCGATTCTCAT